>NC_056735.1:161212832-161375248 GCF_019279795.1 Protopterus annectens
CCCAGGAGTTTCCAACAGTGTATGCAAGAATTTACAAACAGAAACTGTTTTTAAATCAGCAAACCTTGAAGCAATCAGATAACACAAAAGCTGTTAGACCAGTTTTATAAACTTCACCTCAGAAATAGGAGATAAGAAGTTTCAGGACAGATGAGAAACATAAAACAATGCCAGAAAATATATAAAATAGTTTAGTCAGGCAAACAATAATTCAGTCAGTAAAAATTAAAAGACATTGCAGAACTCTGAAAGGTTAAAATGCCAAGAAATATACTTATCAATCAATGATATATTTCCAGATTGTTTGAGAATCACACCAGGCAGAACCCAGGAGTTTCCAACAGTGTATAGAACGTATCATCATGGAACTCATAAACAATGCATTGGTAACCTCCAAACTTTGGACCCCACCCAGTTTAGGTTTGTAAAAGGCAGATCATGCCTTCTGAACCCGATTGACTTCTTTGAGGCAGTCACCAAAGTCGTAGACGAGGGTAAGGTGGTTCATACAGCCTATCTTGACCTCGCCAAAGCTTTCGACACCATCCCCCATTCTAGAATTGTAGCTAAACTCACTAAACTAGGTATAAGTCCCTACGTCACAAGATCTGTTGTCAACTGGCTCACTGACAGAACCCACACTGTAAAAGATGCAGACACCAAATCTGACTTCAAAGCAGTGACAAGTGGAGTACCACAGGGTTCAGTCCTGGGACCTCTCCTGTTTGGTATCTACTTCTCTGAAGTACAGGCTAACACAGATGGCCTCTGGTTAATGAAGTTCACAGATGACTGCAAACTAGGAGCCATAGTCGAGGCCCCAAATGATCTGGACATCCTACAGAAGGGCCTCACTGAGACAGACGCCTGGTGTCAGAGGCATGGCCTCAAGCTCAATGCCAAAAAGTGCACTGTCATCCCCTTTGGTAAAAGCTCTGTACCTATTAACTACCACATAAATGGCAGTCTACTTAACACCGAATGTGTGATAAGAGACCTTGGGACCCAGGTGGACATAGTCTCTCCTTTGATAATCACATCGCCACAGTAGTCAGGAAATCCTTCTGTGTGGCACACCTCATCACAAAAGGGTTCTCATCCATGAAAAAAAGAGTCATTTTTTCCCCTCTACTCGGCACACATTAGACCCATTATAGAGTACAATGCTCCTTTTGGAATGTACCTCACAAGATATCTGCAACAGTTGGAAAGGCCACAGAAGTACCTCACAAAGAGGATTACTGGCTTCAAACAGATGCCCTACACTGACCATCTCAAAAAGCTCCAGCTTTACTCTGTAGCGTATCGCCTACTCCAAGGAGATCTCTGCCTAACCTATAAAGCTATGTTAAACCCAGAGCTCTTGGACATGCTACACCTAAAGAAATCTCAATCCCTCCGAGCTACACACTCTAGGGACCTAAACCTTGTCACCACAATAAACAGGACATTCTGGAGGGATAGATTCCTGTCCCAGAGACTTCCTATACTCTGGAACAAGCTACCCATCTATGTCAAGCAAAGTTCCTCAATAACACTCTTCAAGAAAAATCTTGATGAGTGGATGGGAAATAGGAAATACACCCCGGGGATCACTTCTGTGGCTCTGCTCAACAGGGGCACAGGAAATTAACTTCCTTGGGTGGCGTAAGTCAGGGAACCTTGTTGGCTAGGCTTACTTAGGCGCTTGAGCCGATAGCCTAGTGCCTACCTATGAACCTATAATGTCCCCTTTAATATGTACTTGACCAGACACATGCAGCAACTAGAATGTCCATAAAAGTTCCTTACAAAAAGAATACAGGGAGTAAACGCAATGTCCTACTCTGATTACCTCAAAGCCCTTTTTCTTTACTCAGTAACATACAGATTTCTGACAGATGATCTTTACCTGGCATACAAGGCACCCCTGGACCCTGTTTTGATGAACCTTTTGCACAGCCACAAAACAAGCAGCATCAGACCTAAATTTTGCTTGTGACATAAATAGGACATGTTGGCTAGACAGATATGTTTCACAGAGAATTCCCATTCTCTGGAATAGGTTCCCCATTCATTTGAATCAGAGTGTCTCCCTATCCCTATTTAAGCACAATTTAGACTAATGGATGGGTAATCATAATTTCATCCTTGGTCTGGTGCCTATGTTTCTGATGGACAGAAACAGTCTGTAAATAGCCCTCTATAAAAATCAAATTTGTAGGTCAAATTTGAGTTGCATGGCTAGGCTTATAAGGGCCCAAGTGATCATTAGCCTAGTATACACCTATGAGGCGATGACACTTCCCAATTAATAGTGAGGTAATTTAAATCACCTATGGATATGGTACTGGGTTGGATAGTGAGTGTCTCTAGTAAGCTTAAATGCATGTTATGTTTTTCAAGGATCATAGTGGGGGACCTACAGCTTACAAGGAGATGGTATGGGATTTTTTCTGTGGTGAACTGAATGTGGAGAAACTCAAGTGCATTGTCCTGTTTGACCAGCTTTAAGGTATATTTTAATGTAAATCAAGTCACCTCTGCCTTTAGTCCCTGCCTGGGTTTTAGCTGCTCTTAATGTGGGGAACGGGTTATAGCCTTGCACTGCAGGTGTGCTCTTCGCAACTTTAAACCATGTCTCAGTGACTGCACAGATGTCAGCATTCTCTAAGGCATAGGGAGTAGAGTTTTTTGTTTAGACTCCTGGTATTGAGCAGTAACACCTTTAGATTTTCTTTGTTTTGATTTGCTATGTAGTCTAGGGAAGTAAGTCTCAGGTTAATTACACTCATATGGACTATGACTGAGTCATACTTGTACACCCAAATGCATGTATAATCTATCACATAAGCAACTGACTGTGACTTTCTCCTTACTTAGCCTGGTGAGAGGAATATTAATGTGTCTCATAATGGAGTCTGCAATGACCAGAATGTTGGGTTGTGCAGTTGCTTGCCTTATGGGCTTAAAAGTAGATGCTCCATGTAAGTAGACGTGACTGTACGTGTCAATGCAGGTGTTTTAAAAGAATGCATTTGGGTCATTAAAATACATGACACTGCCAGTGAAGTTACCAAATGTCAATTACTGCACTCAGTGCAATGTACAACAGTATCCATATTCCTTATCCACTTTTGTTAGGCCTCCCCTTCCTTTATGTATTCCCAATTGACTTGTTTGTTGTAACATCAAGCACATGTACTCTCTTACAGAGCTCAGATTTGTGTACACTCCTCTGTTTGCATCATGTACAAGAGCCCTGCCTTACCTCAACATGGTCATGAGCCTAGTCATGTAGGGTACCATTTATACTCATATATCCAATTAGCAACTCTTCTCATCTCACATAGAGGGCCATTTGTGTTAGCTCCAGTGCAATGTATAAACGGTGGTAAGAAACCCCTGGGAATATTGCAGCAAGTTTATAATAATTCAGAACTAACTCCGCAAGGTGACATTCCTTTACCCATAAGTGCAGTAACATGAAAGTTGTATATATTAAGTGGTAGAGTACAAGAAGTCCAGCAATCTGAATGAATGTCGGAGGCTTTCCTTGACAATAGAAAACAGTTGTATGAATAACAGTTTGAATGTTTTAACAATATTCATACAATTGTCTGACAGACATTTTACTTAAACGTAGCTATGGATCGCGATGGAAAGCTTCTTAACAGTTCTTCTGGAAATGCCTGTCCTTTAAACATTTGAACATTACCTTTGTACAAGTACCAGTGCTAATCCATTTGGACATCCTTGATGTGATGTATTAAGAAAGAAAACCAACTGTGGGTACCCCTTTTTGGTGGAAATGTTAGTAGGGTTCAATGTACAATAGTTAATTAATTGCAACCAAAATTAATTTGAAAGTCGAAAATGTTTAGCAGAAATAATTTAGAATGAGTTTCTCCAGATTACATATCTACCTATTGTCTGGATCAGAAAGCAAAATCAGTGTTTTGCAGTAACATTCTCCCACCATAATGTGTCAGTGACACTACGCATGAGAACTAGTTTATAAAAGTTAAAATGTCTAAGAGGTGAGCACTTATGAAATAACTCTTGAATAGCTTTAATTTTGAGCCATCAGATTTCTTGCATGCATAGCACTCTGTAACTTTATATACCTTAGCCTTATTGGGGTGACAATGTTAGCCTGCTATGCACATGAGATAGATGAAGATACCTGAGTATAATCATGATTATCCAGCTTATATGACACTCTTTACATCATATCTGTAATGAGGTAGCACATGGTTTTAGAAACTTTGACCACTGAGTTTGAGCCAAAGTCACCTCTAACTTTTCATGAAGAAAGGCTGAACTCGGGGTGGAATACTGCTTAGAAAAGATTCAGCAGGCAAACAAATGCCATGTGTGCCACTTCCTGCTGTTAGAAGTGATAGGGAAGTGGACTATAGGAAAGGGTAATTCTCCTGACAAATGATCTGCTCTTTAGTAAAGGACTAGGCACAATGTAGTAACTGCTGCAACAAAAGAATTGAAGGAAAATATCCCAATGAAACATCAGTTGTATCTTTCTAATAAAAGAGTATTACGGTATGGGCAGGACAGCCAGAGAAGTTTTTGTAACTGAGAATAATCTTGTATAAATCTTAAAGTATGGATGAAACAGCCAAAACAGCTCTTGTAATTGAGATGAATGATTATGATAGTATTTATGCTGAAAATTGGATTCTGAGAGAGCAAGAAGGGACTGGGATATAGATCAAGCATTATGGAGCCAAGACAATCATAAGCACATTAAGTTCGAGACTGACTGTTTCCATATTACCAGGGGAAAGACAGGCACTGGACACCTTTGCTATAACCTGTGCAGGGAAAACTTGATGGAGGCCACTCCTTCCAAGAAGAGTTTACTTATTCATTCATTCATTCATTCATTTCCTATGTTTTATCCTCTTCAAGGTTGTGGGGGAGCTGAAGCCTGCAGGAGGAAGTCCTGATTGGTATAGTTTTATAGGTTCATAGATACGTACTAGGCTAGCTGCCTTCACAAGCCATTTTAAGCTGAGCCAATTTCTTTCCCTTTTTGTTCTCAAATTAACCTATCCCATTTGGTTAGAGATTGGCCTTATTCATCCCATGGTCAATAATTATATATTACCCCTAATGAAAATAACTGGGATCATACCATAGGCCCATGCATGGAATAAAACATTTAGGAGCTGCCTCTGTCCATTTGTAGTACAGGGGCAGTCCTGGGGTAAATTTTCTGTTTCCCATCCATAGATCCAAGTTGTGCATGGATATGAACAGGGATGAACTTTTTTTTTAGGTGGATGGAGACTCTGTTCTGTGAGATATACCTGTCCCTCCAAACCATTCTGTTGATGTTGCAGAAGAGATTCAGATCCCTAGACTGAGTATTTTGGTGCAATTTGAATTGCTGATGTGCAGTAAATCCAATGGAATTTGGTCAGAGGACACCTTGTATGCTAGACACAGGTCATCTCTTAGCAGTCTGTAGGTTACAGAGTATAATAATATGGATATACAAGGTATGGATAGCAAGAAATTCACCATAATAGCCAAGCTTGCGACATGAGTCTTGGTGTCCACATCACGAATGCATAACTAGTTAATTATGATCAGAGAGACCTCATCATAATTTTTGTAGTATATGGAGTATCATCTGCTCAGATGTACTACTAGTTACAGAAAAATAAAAAAATATTGATAGATAGATAGGTAGATAGATAGATAGATAGATAGATAGATAGATAGATAGATAGATAGATAGATAGATAGATAGATAGATAGATAGACAGAGAGAGAGAGATAGCTATAGATAGATATTAAAGTACAGGTGAACAAAACGTTTTATGGCTTTCAAAATCATGAAACAACCATGCTACACAGACAGTTGCCAGAAGCTAAATGTATATCTGCACAGGTTTAAAAGCTGCTAAACTTAAACACTTCAGTCTGTCTTTTTACATGTGGCAGTGAGAAGCATTTTACAGTTTTCTGTACTGTTTTTGCTTCCTGCCACTGTTCTGTTGTGGCCTCTGTTTATATTCTAACATGAGACTACAGCATAACAGCATTGAAAACTTTGAATAACAAAACTTGTTAAGCACCTCTTCTTAATCAAAGAGGTGCATCTGAGGTTGCTTTATACCCGGATTTTTGAATCACAGTCAGAGATCTCCATTTTATGATAAATCATAATAGTTACATTACGTCAGAGATACAAGCATCCTTTGGTATTTTCACTAAACATACTTGTTCAATCTGAAAGGACATTCAACCTACATTTTGGGACTTGTTACAACCCTAGTCTGATAGCATAGAGATTAAGATGCAGGATTCCCGACTGGTAGACTTGGGTTCAAAACTTAAGTGGGGAGCAACTAGGCAGTAGCAGCAGGATCTGTGTGAAAGAAAGACCTGACAATTTACCTCTGTAATATATGCCACGAAAACCATATACGGTCCTCTCACAGAGTTGCCATGAGCCACTTTTGACGTGGGGGCAATTGCTTTCTTGCTTATAGCTTCACAATTACTGCCTCAAAACAGTCTTGTTCTTAAATTAAGATCTTTTTTCAACTACTGTGTTGCATTTTTGTATACTAAATAGTAAGGCAGAAGGAATGCTGGATGCTAGTTTTATTGCAATCAATTTCGTACAGTTGTTAATTATGCACTTGGTGGTTAAAATCTGGATTTCTTTTCATCAATGGAAAAAAAATTGCTCAAAAGATGTTATGCTCAATGACAATATCTCTGACATTAAAGAAATCTCTAAACAAATGTCCAGAATAATGGGAAAATTATGTAATTCTGGACAATATTATGTTTAAAAGCTTTATGAAGATTATTACTTTTCATCTCCAAGTTGTTTCATACATTTTGCCAACCTGGTGGTAGACGTTTTCTCATAGACACATAAAAACTTTATTGTAAAGATGTAGTAGTCTTATTTGCAGTTACTTTTTATTGTCTTATTTAGGTTCATAGGTTCATAGGTAGGCACTTGTCTATCTGACCGAGGGCATTTATAAGCCTAGCCAGAGTGTGTCGGCTTTCGCTACCCCTTTGATTAATTAACTGATCCTCTGTCAAGCAGAGCCAATGAAGTGATCCCAGGAGTGTATTTTCTGTTACCCATCCACTCGTCAAGGTTTCTCTTGAAGAGTGTTAGTGAGGGGCTCTGCCTAATGTAGTTTGGAATTTTGTTCCAAAGCATGGGGAGTCTCTGTGACAGGAATCTATCCCTCCAGCATGTTCTATTTATTGTTGTGGTGAGGTTTAGCTCACTAGAGCATGTGGCTCGCAGTGACTCAGATTTCTTCAGGTGGAACATGTCCATCAATTCTGAGTTGGACATGGCCTTGTAAGTCAGGCAGAGATCACCTCTGAGTAAGCGATATGTCACTGAGTACAGCCGGAGTCTTTTCAGTCAGGCTGCATAGGACATATGTTTGAGGCCAGTAATCCTCTTGGTGAGGTACTTTTGTGGTCTGTCCAGCTGTTGAAAGTGTCTTGTGAGGTACATCCCTAATGGGGCATTGTACTCTATGATGGGTCTGATGACTGATAAGTAGAGGGGCACTATAACCTCTTTATTTCTAGATGCGAACCCTTTAGTAATTAGATGGGCCACATAGAAGGATTTCCTAACTACTTTGGCAATATGATTGTCAAAGGAGAGATTACTATCTACCTGGGTCCCCAGATCTCTTATTACCTCTTCTGTATTAAGGGGGCTGCCACCTATGTGGTAATTCGTGGGTGTTTTGTTTTTCCCAAACAGGATGACTATGCATTTTTTGGCATTTAGCTTGAGGCCATGACTTTGACACCAGGTGTCCGTCTCAGTAAGACCCTTTTGGAGGATGTCCATGTTAGCCGGAGAGTCAATTATGGCTCCCAGTTTGCAGTCATCAGGAAACTTTGTTAGCCATAGTCCTCCTGTGTTTGCCTGTACTTCTGAGAAGTATATGCAAAACAGTAGGTGTCCCAGAACCGAGCCTTGCGAGACACTACTTGTGACTTGTTTAGAGTCAGACCTGGAGCCCGCTATTCTTACCGTGTGAGTTCTATCTGTAAGCCAGTTGGCAACCCATCTCATGACGTAGGGGTTTATGTTCAGGCTGGTGAGCTTTTCTGTAATACCCGAGTGGGGAGTGGTGTCGAAAGCCTTGGCGAGGTCAAGGTAGGCTGTGTGAATAACCTTTCCCTCGTCTATGGCCTTGGTGACTGTCTCGAAGAAGTCAACCAGGTTTAGTCTGCCCTTAACAAAGCCAAACTGGGTCGGGTCAAGTGTTTGGAGGTTCCCAATGTCTTTGTTAATGAGTTTCATGATGATGCACTGCATAGTCTTGTGGACCAGGCTAGTCAGGCTTATGGGGCGATAATTACCAGGGTCAGTTGTGGTCCCTCCTTTGTGGAGTGGAATAACCGTTTCTGTGCACCATTCAATGGGCATGTAACCTGTGGAGAGGGTGAGGCTGAACAGCGTGTTTAGGTGGGGGGTTAGTTCGTTCTGTAGTTCGTGCAAAACGCAGCCTGGGACACCATCTGGCCCCATTGATGCTGTGTTTTTGGCTTTTAAAAGGGCTATTTTCACCTGTGCGTCTGTGATTTCCGGGATGCTACACTTTTCCGGTATTGTTGTGGGCCCTTCTGGGGGTGAGAGGGGGGTAACGTTTGCACTGAATCTATCTGCCAGGATGTTGGCAATATCAGTAGGTTCAGTATATTTTGTGCTATTTTGCACTAGTTCAGTGCATATCTGCGAATTGCCACTTATTTTATTTATTTATTTATTTATTTATTTTACATTTGTTGACCGGGCTAGTCTGGCTGGATACATGTCCATTTTCAGCAGAGGCCCGAGGAGAAAAGCTCCACTAAATACTAAGTACATTACATAGAAGAAACATTACTCTTAAGAAATAGCAAAAATTGGAAGTCAAAAAACCATAGAGAGGGAAAGATAATTTTAAAGAGAAACAAGTTTACCATATGCAGTTCATTTACTGTATGCAGTTCATTACATATTAGCATTACATATTAGTAATTACTTATTAGTAATTATACATAAATTATGCATAGTTAGATTAGAACAGTTAAAAGAGGGGAAAATGAGACAGATAGAGATAAGAAGTGTGTAAGAGAAAAGGTTAGTCAGGTGTACTGCAGGAACAAAGCCAATGGTTTAGGTAGTAAAGTTTGATTTTCTGTTTGAATTGAGGCAGGGATGTAGTCAAGGTTATGTCACTAGGTAAGAGATTCCAACTTCTTCCTATAGTGTTAGTGAATAGAGAACCACCTGCTGTATTGTTTACCTTTATAGATTTTGTCATGAGTTTACTAGAGGAGCGAAGTGAGTTGAGATTGTTGTAAGGGATAAGAAGTTGAGAGAGTATAGGGGTGTTGTCAGGAAGGTGAAATATGTTGTGGGCTATAGTGAGTTGAGGGATTATTAGGTAGTTTTGAAATTCGAGCCAGCCAAGTTGTTTTAGGTTTGTACAATGGTGGGTCCTAAAGGGGTTACCAGTGGCGAAACGAGCTATGTTGTTATAGCAAGTTGCAAGTTTATTGAGATTGTTTTTCTTAAGGTTTGTATAAATGGGGGAAGCATATAGGAGAGTAGATAGGAGATGAGATTGTGCACTTAGATTCTTAACATAGCTAAAGAAGGCTTTGTGATTATCTTTTGAATCCTTGGATATTTTTCTTTTGATGTTAGCCTTGGATGATTTTATGAGGGACCTTAGTTTCTTACTGATACTGATCAGGGATGTCTTTCCTTCTTGGGATTTGCTTTTTTCTGAACTAGCTTCCTCCTTCTATTGTATAGCCTGTTTATGACAGGGGTCCACCAGACTGGTTTCCTTCTCTTAGAGGAGTGAATCTTGGTTTTGCTAGGGATGGCATGATCCATGCATCCTTTTAGGTGCTCATAGAGTGCATTTGTAAAGGTTTCTGCATCTTGGGCAGCATTATCCTTTAGCGTGGGGGCTGTGAAACTTACCGCCTCTATCTTAAGTAAGGTGAAGTTTGCTTTAGAAAAGTTTTTTACTGTGGTTTTCTTAGTTGGGGGTGGTGGTGAGGTGTGGACATCCAGAGTGATTAGTTTATGGTCTGATCTAACCAGTGACGGGTTAACCTCCGGTGTGGAACACCTGTCGCCCATGTTTGTAATGACCAGGTCCAGTATGTTTTCACCTCTGGTAGGGGAGTTTACCAGCTGATCCAGTGCATTTGAGTTGATGAATTCCAGGAAGTGCTGTGCCTGGGAGTTTTTACTCGAGTAGTTTTCCCAGTTAATGGTAGGGTAATTGAAATCACCCAATATCAGGGTGTTCGGTAGGACCTTCATGTTTTCCAGTATCTCCAGGAAGGTGGAGTGGTGGTCCTGGGTCATGCAGGGTGATCTGTAGCAGGTCACAATTTGCATTGCAGATTTGCCCGATGTTAGTTGCACATGGATAATCTCAGAGGTATCATGCTGCGCCACTAACCTGGAGGTGTAGGTATCCTTGATGAATATGGATACACCCCCTCCTTTTGTGTTTCGGTCCGTGTTCTGTGGCCAAAAACGTGTGGTACGAGTTGTAGCCCGGTAGTGCTGGGGTGCTCTCTAGAGCCTTGAACCAGGTTTCAGTTACTGCACAGATGTCGACATTCTCCATACTGAGGAGTGCTTCGAGCATGTGCATTTTGAGATTTAAACTCCTGGTGTTGAGTAGCATAACCCTCAGTTTTTTGTTAATTGTGCTGTTTATGGAGGTGGGTTTGACTTTTGAGCCTTACCTAAAAAAGGCACTATGGGGGCAGCAAGAGCCTTGGCCAGTATTCGGAAGCCTAGGGGTGACAGGTGCAAGTCTTCTCTTGTGAAGCAATGCAGCTTGTCGAGCATGTTGTCCCAGGCTGACAGACACTGGATCCCCTATGAATGACACCAGAAGCTTAGCCAATTGTTAAAATTGATATTTTTTTCTTTATACTATGGTATCATTCTTGGTGAGGGCAGGATGCTACTCAGGGTCAGGGTCATACTAGCCTGGGCTACATGATCAGAGAGCTCTTCCATGTCTCTTTTCATGTAGTCTCAGGTCATTCACACCAGCATGAACAATGACAGAGTCATATTTGTACTTGTTCTAGAGTGACTTGAGTGCTTGTGTTATGTGGCGGATTCTGGCTCCCGACAGGCAGCTGACAGTAACCTTCTGCTTGTCCAGCCTAGTGAGTGGGACGTCAGTGTGCCTGACTAGAGAGTCACCTATTACTAGTGTGTTAGGTATGTTATTTCACCTTAAGGGCTGTGATTGTGCGGCACAATGATTATGCGTTTTATGTGTTGTCTGGTTTGTGACGGGAGGTGCAGGTTGTTTGGGTGTCTGCTTTGGAGGTCTCTGATGCTTTTGCAGGTTTTTATTTAGAGTCTCCAAGTATGATTTTGTGTATTTATGTGTATTTTTTGCCAGTGCTGGTTTAGTAGGTCTGCGTGTGGCTGGAGGTGTGGTGCAAGTGTTAACCTTCTCCTCTTGACTGTCTGTTCCAGTCTTGGGTGGAGACAGCTTAGCCTCCAGTTTGGCTGTATAATTGCATCTCTCGCATATGTTAGTGTTTTGTGGTAGGAGGAGAGGGTTGTCTGTGTACATGAGGTAGTTGTAACATTGCCTCAGGATACCTAGATTCACCAGCTGGACTGGAGAGTACACCTGAAATTGCCCTTTGGTCATGCCTGAATAGTAGGGTGAGCTGCTTAGTCGCTTGGTTTTTGATGGGAGAATAAAGAGCCTTGCCCTGCTGGGCAATCAAGTGTCAGGGTATATTAGTGCTTGCTATTAGGTCTGAGCAAGTGCTGGGCTGTAGGATGCTTTTTGAGTGCTTAGGTTGAGAGTTAGACTAGTTTCAAGGGAAAACTGAAGAGGAGACTTAATGGAGCCGGGAATAATTTAATCCTAGCTAACCGGCACTGCCCAGCGTGCAAAATGGTGCAAACGCATTTTTTATAGCAGGGAAATGAAAGAGATAGAAATTAGCCCAAAATGGCCAATAAACTACTAACTTCTGGGCTGGAACCACTCCTCCAGGGACAGATAGGCTGCTCAAAGCTCCCCTCTCTCACAGGTGAACACAGAAACTTTCTTCTTTCCAAGTAAGGTATGGGCAACTCTGAAACTTATAACACAGCCCTGAATTCAGCACTAGCCTGAAAACTGGACTATATTAGCTTAGAAAGGCGGGAAACAAGGAATTTTTTTGTTTTTTTGGTTTTTTGAAGACAAGATAAAGCAAAAACAGTAAAAAATACACTTAAAACAGCTTTAAACGACTACAAATGATCAGAAAAGGCTATCACACTTTAGTGTGTAGCCTACAACAGTTAAACAAATTATTTAAACAAAAAATGACTTTTTAAAAGTGCAGGCAGTCAAATAAGTACAATATATGAAAAAACAAGCTTTTAAATCACAATAAACACTGAAAAATCGGTGTTTAGGTAGACAACAGTTAAGTACAGCAAGAAAGTACAGAAAACTGATACTTAATCACTCCAAAGTCTCTCTTTTAAGCTAGAAGGCTTGTATCAGTTTAAGGCTTTTTAGTGCTTCCCAGTAGGTTAGTTACAGGAAAGATGGGAAATAAGTGCAGATGTGGTCTTTTAAACCAGAAAGTTGAAAGAGATGGACGAACTGTCCAAATGGTCAATAAACTGAAATTTCTGGGCCAAGAACCACTCCTCTTGTGGTAGACAGGCTACCTAGTGCTTACCACTACCACTGATAAGCTAGAAGGCTTTCCTCCAACACAGAAAGGCTTGGAGAGCCTCAGAAGCTTACATACAGTCCTGGATACAGCAGCTCTGCATCTGGACTAGGCTAGTTACAAGAGAGGTGGGAAATAAGTGCAAGTGCGGCTTTTAAACCAGAAAGTTGAAAGAGATGGAAAAAACTGCCCAAACGGCCAATAGCTACAATTTCTGGGCCAGGAACCACTCCTCTTGTAGTAGATAGGCTAACTAATGCTTACCACTCCCACTGATAAGCTAGAAGGCTTCCCTCCAACACAGAAATGCTTGGGGGGCTCAGAAGCTTACTAGCAATCCTGGATACAGCAACTCTGTAACCGGACTAGGCTAGTTATAGGAAAGGTGGGAAACAGGCGCAAGTGCGGCTTTCAAACCAGAAAGTTGAAAGAGATGAAAAAAAAATGCTCAAAAACCCAATAGCTATAATTTTTGGGCCTGGAACCACTCCTCTCGTGGTAGATAGGCTACCTAATGCTTACCACTCCCACTGATAAGCTAGAAGGCTTCCCTCCAACACGGAAAGGCTTGGGAGGCTCAGAAGCTTACAAAGAGTCCTGGATACAGCAAATCTGTACCTGGACTAGACTAGTAACAGGAAAGGCAGGAAACAAGCGCAAACACTGACTTTTAAATCAGAAGGTTGAAAGAGATGGAAAAGCTTCCCAAATGGCCAATAAACTATAATTTCTGGGCCAGAAACCACTCCTCCTGTGGTAGATAGGTTATCTAGTGCTTACCACTCCCACTGATAAGCTAGAAGGCTTCTATCTGTCCTATACTTAGAAATATACAATGAATTATTATTTTATGAAAGGATTATTAAAACAGCTGAATTTTGTTATGAATTTTGTGCAAGGAGAGGTTGTGGAAACTGAACCATCCACCAAGTAGATGTCCCAAGCTTTTCTTCCAAACCTTAGGCTCTACTACTAACCACAGACTTCAAGGAAAAGGCAGGACACCTTACTATTAATCAAGAATATGTATTGGTGTAGCAACACCTATGTGAAATAAAGATCCAGATCTCTAGGTCAGCCTAATGCTACAATGCTAGGTCCTCTCCTTGGAGCAGTTGTTAATATGCCCAAGATGATGCATGTGTACACTAGATGTAAACACAAATGCCTTACACCACGGTGGCCCCCAGGGTCTCTTAACAATGGTCAGTAAACCTTGTACCCACAATTAATGCAATCCTCTTAGCTGCCATTGCCTTGTTCTCTTAAATACCACTGTTGTATCCTGATATGGCTGAGTACTTGTTTGAGTGTGTGTGTGTGTGCGTGCGTGCGTGTGTGTGTGCACTTGTGTGTGTGTGTGTGTGTGTGTGTGTGTGTGTGTGTGTGTGTGTGTGTGTGTGTGTGTGTGTGTGTGTGTGTGTGTGCGTGCATTTGGGGGGGTCAGAGATGCAGTTGTGGTAGCTGCTGTCTGAAGACATCTTGGCACACATTGTGGAGATTTGCACTATGCTTAAAGTGGCATGCTTTAGAGAAAATGCAGGCCTTATAATCACAACAAAAGGTAGTGTGAAAAACTTCATCAGGATCTTCCACTTAATAAAAAAGTATATATAAAGTAAAAAAGAAAGACAAAAAAGATCCCTTTGTGTCCATATAATAATAATAATAATAATAACGTACAGAAAAAATCCTCTGTGGCCACACTTTATAAAAAATACTTTTGCATGTTACCCACATTTGAAGGATTGGAAATATTAATAATAATTCAGTCTTCCTCTTGCAAAAACAGTGTATCAGTATCAGTGACTGTTACTACTGCAGCTTCACATTCATTTTATTCAGAAGAAAGGAGGTAGTATATTGGACCAGAATACTTAGCAGTAATGTAGACAGAGGACTCCTCTGACATTATCTTCTTTTTTTCCTGACAATTCATTTTACTGAAATGTGAAGTGGCAATGTTTTGTCTGAACCTAAAAGCACTCAGGGTCTTATAGCTGGCATAGTGGATTATGGCTATAAAGTGTTAATGAGATTATTCCTGTAGTCCAGGTTTTGATTCCCACAGCTTTCATTTACCCACTATAACACACTGAGCAAGTCACATAACCAGACAGTACGCTGGGGCAACTGGGAATTTGAGCTAGGCTCCTCAGTGTTCACCTAAACTACATGACTAATAACTACCTGTGAATACATCTCTCAATTTTACACATATCTGGTAATGATAGTTACTTAGGTATAGCAGAACACTGACCATACAGGCTTTAAAGCTGGCACCCTTCTGTGTTATCACTTGCACTGCTCTCACCAACAGTGTGATTCCCTAACCTGCATCTTGCTGGTTTGGACTTCTTTCTGCTTGGTTTGTGAAACAGTAGCATGTTTTTCTCTCATGCCCTCTCCAGCAGATCACTTTAGGAGTTCCTTCATATGTATTACAATATAAGATGCCATCTACTTTCCTAATATGGAATAGTAACATACCAATTAGTATGGACTTATGTGGTTGGACTGTGTAGCTGACATGCGTTGCTGAAATAGTTTAAGTGGTAAAAAAATAAAAGAATGTAAGGCACTCTGTACACTGCAGTTATTGTCCCACCAGGTCAAAGGGAAAGTTAATTTTCCATGCTTGTCTTTAGGGTTCTGTAACTGGTAGCACATTTCTATTTTTTATAACACAAACAAAAACCACATTATGTAATTATTACCAGAAACTGCTTTACTACTTCAGAGTGCTATTTTTCCTATGAGGATTGATACAGAGAATCTCAATGCAGCTTACCCCAAGTGCTTTATTCCAGACAAGTTATCGAAGTGAATGCGTCTGTACAAATGAAATGCCTTAGTATGGTTTTAAAGGTAAAGCTTAACAAATACCCTCTGATTGGTAACATGCAGAATGGTTCAAGTCATCATGAGATCAGGGTTGGCAGATGGGTTTAATGGTAAGATTATCATCTCACAGACTTAGGTTCAACCCCAATCACCGGTTATTGTCTTTGTGGAGTTTGCATGTTCTCCTTAGGTTTGTATATGTTTTCTCTATGTATTCTGGGTTCCTCCAAACTGTAAATAGCCTTATATTTGTGGCTGGAAAGGGTTCACAAATTATCCCACTTATATGGTTAATAAATGATAAAACCTGTGCCCTACAATAATAGTCGATACAAATAACCATCTACATTAATGCTGGGCTGTAAAACAGAGTGTTTAAGAATTCACACTGTGTAGCTTTACATACCCTTTCCTTTATTCTCTTTCTTTCTTTGTACTGATAGACATTTTACTCAAGATTTACTTTGATATTTATTTTTTACTTGACCTGTTTGTGATGTTTAGTATGGCACTTATCCATTTAGCATAACATCAAGTGTTCATTCTTATAGTATCTGCATGACACTTTGGGGTCTGACAAAATATGTAAGAAATCGTGTTTTGCCAGTAAAAATGATAGTTTGTGATTAAATGTATGTCACCAAGTTGTCTGTTTGTCTATGGCATACAAGGAATAAAACCTAGACTACAACCCAGCCTGGGTTTAAGTAGCAGGCCAGGCACAGGAGGAGGTGGGGAGTGGGAGAGAGAGAGAGAGAGAGAGAGAGAATGCCTGTTCATCATTTTCAGTGGAGTAGGGGTGTGGGTGTACCTGTCTGAGGTGCACATTCATTGTGAGAATCCCTATGGAGACTGAAGAGCTGAAGGAGACACTTGCTTCAAGGAGTAGCAGCTCCTTCAGAGAGGGTATGCCATTTGTGAAAGTGGGTGACATGCCAAACCCTGACTTATGCTCCCAAGCAATTGCAGTGTTAATGGCAAGGGTTGGAATCGCTCCTGTCACTAAACATTCACACCTAAAAGGAATAAATGGACCATAAGGCTTTAATTTCTGAGGGGATAGAAATGCCCCAATTGGGCAGATGATGGGGAAGCCTGACTATCACTGGAGGTCAGAGCAAAAGAAAAAAAAATGTTTACATTTATGTTATGTATGCTTACTAGTTAATATATTTTTAATCATGAATTATAATTCAGATACTACAAAATGTATAAAAGCAAATTTATGTATGTCCTGAATTTTACTAAAGGAAAGAAAACCTTGAACATAGGTTACAGTTTTCTTTCATTTTATGTTGTTTTAGGCACTTGAAAATTGTATTTTATTTATTTATTTTATTTTACATTTGTTAACCAGGAATTGTCCTGCTGGTCAAGTAACCTGTTTTCAGCTCTGACCCGGGGAGAAAAGCTCCATAACAATAGTACAAAAAATTTACATAGATTTACAAAGAATATACCAAAAGTTTAACTGTTGTCTACAATCACAATTTACAAAAAGAGAATGTAAACATAAAACATTACATTTCCTAAGCCTTACTACAGACAGTAATATGAAACTCATTAGATACATAACTAAAATAAACCATTGTGGTATTTTCATTTGATAGAAGTAAGACAATGAGAAAGATAGAAGAAAAGAAACATTTGATTGATAGCAATGAGAAACTACCCAGGAGTATTACAGGAACATAACCATTGTTGAGTAAGGTATTCCTTTAGGAGTTGTTTGAAGATATTACTATCTATGTTTTTAGGATATTCTGGGGTATTAGGTTCCACTGTTTGGCTTCTTTACAGGAGAAGAGTCACCAAAGTAATTATTGGACTTTGTTATCTTGAGTATAAGTTTAGCAGATGATCTAAGGGTCCCAGGGTTGGTATTTAGTTGCACTAGGTTGTAGAGTGCAGGGCAGTTTTCAGGTTTCTGGATAATAGAGTGGGGCAGTGGTGAGCTGATTGAGCAATAACAGATTGGGAAATTCAACCCAGTGTAGTTTTTGAAGAGCAAGGCAATCATGGGTCCTGTTGGGTATATTAGCAGCAAATTGTACTATTTTGTTATAGCAGGAATCAAGCAGATGTAAATCAGACTTGTGCAGGATAGTGAAAAGTTCAGAACAGTAGAGAAGAGTAGATAGGAGGTGGGATCTGGCTGTGGCTAGTCTGGCGTTTTGAGTGAGGTAAGGTTTGGCCCTATATAGTGCACCAAGTTTAATGTGAACTTTTTAAATTGTGAGTGATATGTGTTTATCGAATGTTAGGTTCATAGGCTCATAGGTAGGTACTAGGCTATCGGCTCAAGGGCCTACATAAGCCTAGCCAACAAGGTTCCCTGGCTTACGCCACCCAAGAAAGTTATTTTCCTGTGCCACTGCCTAGCAGAGACACAGAAGTGATCCCCGGGGTGTATTTCCTATTTCCCATCCATTCATCAAGATTTTTCCTGAAGAGTGCTAATGAAGAACTTTGCTTGACATAAATGGGTAGCCTGTTCCAGAGTATGGGAAGCCTCTGGGACAGGAATTTATCCCTCCAGCTTGTCCTGTTTATTGTTAAGGTTTAGCTCCCTAGAGTATGTAGCTCGGAGGGATTGGGATTTCTTTAGGTGTAGCATGTCCAACAGCTCTGGGTTTGATATAGTTTTATATGTTAGGCAGAGATCACCTCGGAGTAGGCGATATGCTACGGAGTAAAGCTGGAGTTTTTTGAGGCGGTCAGTGTAGGGCATTTGTTTGAGGCCATTAATCCTCTTTGTGAGGTACTTCTGTGGCCTTTCCAGCTGCTGCAGATGTCTTGTGAGGTACATTCCAAAAGGGGCATTGTACTCTATAATGGGTCTAATGAGTGGCAAGTAGAGGGGAACAATAACCTTTTTTTCCTGGATGAGAACCCCTTTATGATGAGGTGTGCCACGTAGAAGGACTTCCTGACTACTGTGGCGATATGACTATCAAAGGAGAGACTACTGTCCACCTGGGTCCCAAGGTATCTTATCACACATTCGGTGTTAAGTAGATTTCTGCCTATGTGGTAGTTCATGGGTACAGAGTTTTTACCAAAGGGGATGACACTGCACTTTTTGGCATTGAGCTTGAGGCCATGGCTCTGACACCAGGCATCTGTCTCAGTAGGCCCTTCTGTAGGATGTCCACATCATTTGGGGACTTGACTATGGCTCCTAATTTGCAGTCATCTGTGAACTTCATTAGCCAGAGGCCTTCTGTGTTAGCCTGTACTTCAGAGAAGTAGATACCAAACAGGAGAGGTCCCAGGATGGAACCTTGTGGTACTCCACTTGTTACTGCTTTGAGGTCAGATTTGGAGTCTGCAACCTTTACAGTGTGGGTTCTGTTAGTGAGCCAGTTGGCAACCCATCTTGTGACATAGGGATTTATACCTAGTTTAGTGAGTTTAGCTATAATTCCAGAATGGGGGATGGTGTTGAAAGCCTTGGCGAGGTCAAGATAGGCTGTGTGAACCACCTTACCCTCATCTACGGCTTTGTTGACTGCCTCAAAGAAGTCAATCAGGTTCAGGAGGCATGATCTGCCTTTCACAAACCCGAACTGGGTGGGATCCAGAGTTTGGAGGTTACCAATGTCTTTGTTTATGAGTTCCATGATGATACGTTCCATGGCCTTGCAGACCAGGCTTGTCAAACTAATAGGTCGATAGTTCCTGGGATCAGTGGTGGCTCCCCCTTTGTGGTGTGGGATAACTGTTGCTGTGCACCATTCAGTGGGCACAAAGCCTGATGTGAGGCTATTATTGAACATGGTGCTTAAGTGGGGAGCCAGTTCATTCTGAAGTTCATGTAAAACGCAGCCTGGGATGTTGTCCGGTCCCATGGATGCTGTGTTTTTGACTTTAGAGAGTGCAGCTTTTACCTGCGTAATTGTGATTACAGGGACTCTGCATTCTTCCTGTATAGCTATGGGCCTTTTAGGGGTGAGGCGGGGTAAAGTTAGCACTGAACCTATCTGCCAGGATGTTGGCAATATCAGTTGGTTCTTTAATTTTCATGCCATTGTGCTGTAACTCAGAGCAGATCTGGGTGTTGCCATCGAGATTCTTGACATAACTATAGAATGCTTTGTGATTGTCCTTAGAATTAGTGGCAATTTTGTTTTCATAGCTAGCTTTGTAGGATCTTATAAGGGATCTCAGCTTCTTATTGAGGCTGACCAGGGTGCTCCTCCACTTATGGGATTGTACTCTCTTTTGCAACAGTTTCTTCCTTCTGTTGTACAGTTTGTTTATAGCAGGGGACCACCAGATTGGCTTCCTTTCTTTGGAGGATAGTGTCTTGGTTCTGTTTGGGATAGCACGATCCATGCACGCGTGTAAGCGCTTATAGAGTGCATTTGTGTAGGATTCAGCAGTTGTAACTGTATTGTCCATCTGCATGGGTGTCATGAAGTTCACCACTTCTGTCTTAAGAAGCATGAAGTTGGCTTTGGAGAAATTTTTTACCGTGGTTTCCTTAATGGGGGGGTGGGGGCGGGATGTGGATATCAAGGGTCGGATCGGATTGGACCAATGAGGAGTTGACTTCAGGTGTGGAACACCGGTCACTCATGTAGGTAATGACTAGGTCTAGGATATTGTTGCCCCTGGTGGGGGTGTGGATAGGTTGATCCAGGGCATTGGAGTGTATGAATTCCAGAAAGCATTGAGCTAAGGAGTTGGTACACGAGTAGTTTTCCCAGTTAATGGTGGGGTAGTTGAAGTCACCCATTATTAGGGTGTTTGGTCGAACCCTAATATTTTTCAGTACATCAAGAAAAGAGGAGTGGAAATCCTGGGGCATGGTGGGGGATCTGTAGCAAGCTACAATTTGGATTGCAGTTTTGCCCAGAGTTAGTTGCACTTGGATAACCTCAGATGCATTATGCTGAGCAACTAGCCTGGAGGTGTGGATATCCTTAATGAATATGGACACACCTCTGCCTTTGGTGTTTTGGTCCAGGTTATATTGCCGAAAAGTGTGGTATGAGTTATAGCCTGGTAGTGCAGGGGTGCTCTCTGGAGCCTTGAACCAGGTCTCAGTCACTACATAGATATCGATGTTCTCCATTTTAAGGAGTGCCTCGAGTGAGTGCATTTTGAGATTTAGACTTCTACCATTGAGTAGCATTACCCTCAGTTTTTGCTGGCCTGTTCCTGTTATGGTGGTGAATTTGTTATTTGAACCTTGCCTAAAAAAGGCACTATAGGGGCAGCAAGAGCCTTAGCCAGTATCCAGAATCCCAGGGGCGACAGGTGCAGGCTATCTGTGGCAAAGCATCGTGGTCTGTTGACCATGTCATCCCAAGCAGACAGATACTGGATCCCCTTAGAATGACACCAGAAGCTTAGCCAATTGTTGAAGTCAATCATTTTGTCCTTGTACTGCAGTATCATTCTGGGTGATGGCAGAATGCTACTCAGGGCTAGGGTCATACCTGCCTGGGCTACAAGATCGGAGAGCTCTTCCATGCCTCTTTTCATATATTCCAGGGAGTTACCTCTCAGGTCATTCACACCAACATGGACAATGATAGAGTCATATTTGTACTTGTTGTGGAGTGACCTGAGTGTGTGGGTTATGTGGCGGATCCTGGCACCCGACAGGCAGCTGACAGTAACCTTCTCCTTGTTTAGCCTGATGAGTGGGACGTCAGTGTGCCTGACTATAGAGTCACCTATGACTAGTGTGTTGGGTACCTTGTTTTGACTTATTGGCTGTGGTTGAGTGGTACACTGAGTCTGTGGGCTATATGTCATTTGGGTTGTGTTGGGGGATGGAGATTGCTTGCGTTTCTGCTTTGGAGGTCTCTGTTGCTTAGACAGATTATTACTGAGAGCCTCCATGAATGTTTTTTGTGTTACTATGTGTGGATTTTGGTGGTGTAGATTTTGTGAGACTATGTGATGAGTGTGGTGTGGTGCAAATGTTTACCTTCTCCTCATAACTGTCAAGTTCACTCTTGGTTGGAGAGAGCTTTACCTCCATTTTGGCTAGATAAGTGCATTTCTCACAGGTTGTAGTGTTGGGTGGTAGGAGGAGAGGTTGTTGTCTATTGTGACACTAAATAGTTTTGTTTGGTTAACTGGTTCTATTATAGTGCCATTAGTGGAGTAGATGGAGAGAGGAGGTGGGTTTGCTTTGGATTTCCTGTTGGAGAAGATCATTAATTTTGTTTTGTCTGGGTTTAGGATGAGTTGAAGTTCATTTAGATAATTTTCAATATCTAAAAATGATTTTTGCAGTTTATCCTGAAGTTCTTGAGGTATGGAAGCAGAGCAAATAAGAGTAGCATTGTCGCCATATTGAATGACAGAAGCAGATTTAGTGGCACTATTTAGACTATTTGTGAATATAATAAAAAAGAGACGGCCAAGGATGGAACCCTCAGGAACACCAACAGAGACTGGGAGAAGTGTGAAGGGTTTATTATCCCATTTAGTTGCCTTTTGTCGATTAGTAAGGTAGCTAAAGAACCAGTTGAGAGCTGTAGAGTTGAGGTTGAAGGAGGGTAGAGTGTTGAGTAGTAGTTTGTGGGATACTGTATCAAAAGCTTTGGAAATATCAAGGAATATAGCAGAGACTAGTTGTCCATTGTTTTTGAGGAGGTTGATGTAGTTAGTGAAACTTATGAGGGATGTGGAGGTACTGTGTTTTGGATGGAAACCGTGCTGTGAACTAGATAAGAGGTCATTTGTAGTGAGGTGGTCTAGGGGTTGCTTATGGATAGATTTCTCTAAGATTTTTGCTAGGGGTGAGATAATGACAATGGGCCAATAATTAGAGAGATCTTTAGATGGGCCTCCCTTGAGGAGAAGGATGATATGAGATATTTTCCAGAGTATGGGGGCATATTGTTCTGCGATGGATTGATTGATTAGGATAGATACAGAATATGCGATGGAGCCGGCAGCAGTTTTTAAGAAGTCACTAGGGAGTTGGTCAGCTGATAGACAGATAGGTTTTAATTTTGATAGGAGCGTTTTGATACAAGAGGTTTGTATGTGTTCAAATGAGAAGTAGTTGGGTTTAGACTTAGTGGAGTCAGGCACTGTAATTGATTGGTTAGATTTAAAAGTGAGTTAAAAATTAATTAGTCTGCCTCCTCATTCAGCAAAATTTATAATAGATTAGTACTAAGCTAACTGCCCCTAGGGGACATTTTAAGCCTAGTCAATTACCTCGTGTGAGAATCAAACACTTCACCTTGTGCTTGTAAGGTAAGCAACTTAACCATTACACCAACCTCCCACCTTAAAGGAAACCAACCCCCTTTCTTTGTTATCAGGGATTGAAGTATGTAATCTGCACACATAAAACCATTTCTCTAAGCACTAGGCCAGAGGAGTAGCAGGAGTAATAAATCATTAATGCAAAAAATCCCCTTCTCCAAGCTACAGAAGCCTTAATTGGTAAATTGCTTATTAGAGGGGCATCCCTCTCCCACTTTTTCATCATCTTTTATCCTATACTTTGTACTGCTCTTTACAGTTAGGCCTTCTTGGAGGGTGTTTGTGTCTTTCGATGAATCTATAACTGTGCCAAGTTTGGAGGGTGTTTGTGTCTTTCGATGAATCTATGACTGTGCCAAGTTTGCAAGTATCTAAAAAAACTTGGTCAGCCAGAGGACCTTGATGTTGGCCTTGACTTCAGAGAAGTTGATGCCAAAAAGGAAAAGCTCAGTACTGAACCTTGCGGAACTATGTTAGTGGCTGGCCTTTTTGTGGAGGTAGACCCCCCTGTCCTTAACTTCTTGGTTCCTATCTTTGAGCTAGCTGGCTATCAAGGGGTTGACATATAGGTTTATACCTAATTTCATGAGTCTGTCTACAATGTCCAAGTTGGGTATTGTATTGAATGTTTTTGTCAGGTTAAGGTAGGCAGTGTGCACCATTTTGCCCTTGTCCATTGCTTTGGTGACTTTCTCAAAGAAGCCTACCAGCTTGAATAGGCATGACCTGCTTTTGACGAAACCAAACTGGGTTTGATCCTGTGTATAAAGATTTCCTATGTCATTGTTTATTACTTCTATGATTTTACATATGAAACTAGTCAAACTTATGAGTCTGTACTTACCTGGCTCTATAGATGACCCACCCTTATGTAGATGTCAGTTGGAGCCCTCCATTTGTTTGGTATAAAGCATGTCTGGAAGCCACAGTTACATATTGATTCTAGTGGACCTGATAGGTCATGCTTCATATTATTAATGAGACATTCTGGGATGCTACTGGACCCCATCTGTGCAGTGTTCTTGGCTTTGGAGAGTGCACTGAGGACCTGTTCCCTAGTGATAGTTGGGGAGTTATGGTAGAGGGTATTTCCTGAGGAGTGTCTGGGGGGAGGGGATTAAAATTGGAGCTAAATTTATCAGCCAGAAGATTTTCTACATCTTCTGGCTCAGTATAGGTGGCTCCATTTACAATTTTTAACAGAGTTCAGCAAAGCTTGTCATCCTAGCCTGTGTTCCAGAAGTGTTTTAGTTGTACCCAGTGCCATCCAGGTAAAATTAAGTACTTTAGCACACTTTATATTGAGTTATCTCTGTTTCTTGTTTTTATTTGTGCATTTTACTCTATTTTTGTAATAAAACTGATTTTCCTCTCACTGTTACTACTGTAAGACTGTCTTGAATTCGCCTTCAACAATGGATTTCCAGCTAGTTGTTTAACTGGCTTTTGTGACATTGCACTTGGTCTCTTCTACTGTGTTTTTATATTAGGTGAACAGGATTTATTCATCTTCTGGTAGCAGGTGCTTGCCTGGTCTATCTAAGTTGGTAAGCACACAAAAGGGCTCAAAGTGTAGTTGTTTTATTGGTCAGAGGGCTTATTAGTTAATTTTCTCTTTTTCTATTCTGCTATAAATTCAGTGCATGTACGTGGAGGTTATCACTGTAAAATGACAGTTAGCAGTGCCCTGTACAGTAGCAAACACCTAGAAAGCAAATTTTCCCTATAGGATGGTCCATAAAACTGTACCCTGTAAAGCAGTAAATATAGAGCAAATACCTTGTGCACTGACAAGCTTAGAGCAGCTAGCTGGGCGTCATGTACCAATACATATAAATTAAGTAAAATCCAGTACTGTGTAAATATTAAAGTTAGTAGAATTTAGTACTGTTTAGCATAATTTGCCCTAATAAAGCACCCTTACTAGTCTGCATCAACAAAACACTCTTAATAGCCTTCTAATCCCAATACACCAGCCCCTTGTAGCTCGCCAATCAAGGGAATGGAAAAGCATGTCTATACAATTTTCTAACTTCTCTGTAGCCAGCTTAGTAGATATGTACGTCTTTAGACAATGTAGCAATTGTCACATGTTTACCTCATGTCCTCCTCAATGGAGTCCTAAACATTAAGCCCCTAACACCAGCAAACATACTTCCTAGGACTCTTGTCATAGGTGACTCCATTGTAAGACATGCTGATGCCCCTCTAACCAGCCTGAACAAGACGAAGATAAAGGTTAGCAGCTTATCTGGAGCCAGGTCCACCAAATCATGCATGCACTCAACTCACTACACCGCAGATACAAGTATGACTCCATCATAGTCCATGTAGGTTAAATGACCCGAGACATACCTCACTGGACTCTATGAAGAGAGATATTATGGAGCTGACAGACTATGCAACTCAGACTGGTATGAGCCTAGCATTGAACAGAATATTAACATCACAGATCATGATGCCACAATGTAAGCAAAAAAAATGATTGATTTCAACAATTTGGCTGTCTTTCTGGTGTCATTCTAAGGGGGATTCAATATTTGTCAGCTTGAGAGGACATGGTTAACAGGGCACATTGCTTTTCCAAGGATGTTCTGCACCTGCTCCCTCTAGGCTTTCAAATACTGGCTAAAACTTTATCTACCCCACAGTGCCTTTTAGGCAATGCCTAATTGATAAACCTACCAACATAGCAAAAATAACTGAACTGAACCTGATGGTGTTACTGTATTTTTAAACTGCTTTTCAACCTTATTGTATTCTGACTATGTTTACTGTGTAGAAAATGTAGTGTAAACCCTTGTAAACTGTAAAAATGCTGTACTGTTTGCAATGTAATAATGCTGTACTGTATGCCCCTATATCATAGTGTACAGTTATCCATTTTTGCATATATATATATATATATATGTTCTGTCTGTGTTCTATTACTGTATCTTTGTAAAATCTGTATATGTATTAATGTGGAGCTTTTCTCCCTGGGTTTCCGATGATAAAAGACAACTTGTCCAGTCAAACTTTCCCAGTAAATAAATGTAAAATAAATAAAAAAATAAATAAAATGCCAGGAGCCTAAATAAAAAAACTACATAGGTTCATAGGTTCATACTTTGGTACTAGGCTATCAGCTCTAGGGCCTATACAAGCCTAGCCATAACAATTCCCTGGATATTTCTTCCCACAATATTTACTTCTCTGGACCCCTGTCTAGTAGGGTGACTGACATGATCCCCGGGGTGAATTTCCTATCGCCCATCCAATCATCAAGGTTCATTTTGAAGAGGGCCAAGGAGGCGCTCTGCTTGACATGTATGGGCAGTCTATTCCAGACTATGAGGAGTCTCTGGGTCAGAAACCTATCCCTCCAGCATGTTTTGTTCATTGTGATGACAAGGCTTAGATCCCTGGAGCGTGTAGCTCTGAGGGATTGGGATTTCTTTAAGTGGAGCATGTCCAACAGCTCAGGGTTTGACATGGCCTTGTATGTTAAGCAGAGATCACCTCTGAGTAGAC
Source organism: Protopterus annectens (assembly GCF_019279795.1). Taxonomy (NCBI): domain Eukaryota; kingdom Metazoa; phylum Chordata; order Ceratodontiformes; family Protopteridae; genus Protopterus; species Protopterus annectens. The sequence goes on from NC_056735.1 coordinate 161,239,167, forward strand.
GATATGCCACAGAGTATAGCTGGAGTTTTTTTAGACAGTCAGCATATGACATCTGCTTTAGGCCTGTGATTCTTTTAGTGAGGTATTTCTGTGGCCTTTCCAGCTGTTGCAGATGTCTTGTGAGGTACATACCAAACAGGGCATTATACTCTATAATGGGTCTAATAAAGGATGAGTACAGTGGGACAATGACCTCCTTTTTTCTGGATGAAAAGCCCTTAGTGATGAGGTGTGCCACATAGAAGGATTTCCTGACTGTTGTGGCAATGTGGTTATCGAAAGTGAGACCACTGTCCACCTGTGACCCTAAGTCTCTCATCACACTTTCGATGTTTAGTGTACTGCCACCTATGTGGTAATTCATGGGTACATGTTTTTCTCCAAAGGGGATAACTATACATTTCTTGGCATTAAGCTAGAGCCCATGGCTCTGGCACCAGGCATCTGTTTCTGTAAGGACCTTTTGTAGAATATCCACATCATTTGGGGATTCAATAATGGCTCCCAATTTGCAGTCATCTGCGAACTTTGTTAGCCAGAGTCTATTAGTGTTGGCCTGTATTTCAGAGAAGTAGATGCCAAACAAGTGTGGTCCCAGGACTGAACCCTGAGGTATTCCAGTTGTCACTTGTCTGGAGCTGGATTTGAAGTCGGCTACTTTTACAGTCTGGGTTCTGTCAGTAAGCCAGTTGGCAACCCATCGAGTGATGTAAGGATTTATGCCCAGCTTAGTAAGTTTATCTATGATTCCAGAGTGGGGGATGGTGTCAAAGGCCTTGATGAGGTCCAGATAGGCTGTGTGGACCGCCTTACCCTCATCCACAGCTCTGGAGACTGATTTGAAGAAGTCAATCAGATTCAGGAGACAAGATCGGCCCTTCACAAACCCAAACTGGGTGGGGTCTAGTGTTTAAAGGTTGCCAATGTCTTTGTTTATAAGTTCCATGATAATGCGTTCCATGTCCTTGCAGATCAGGCTTGTCAGACTGATGGGACGGTAGTTCCCGGGATCCAAGGTGGATCCCCCTTGTGGAATGGGATAACTGTAGCTGTGCGCCATTCAGTGGGCACGAAGCCTGAGGTGAGGCTATGATTAAACATGACACTTAAGTGAGGTGCCAGTTCATTTTGTAGTTCATGTAGTACACAGCCTGGGATGTCATCTGGTCCCATGGATGTTGTATTCTTAGCTTTGGAGAGTGCGGTTTCTTCCTGTGTGGCCTTGATTACCAGAATTTGGCAATCTTTTGGTATTGAGATGGGCCCTTTAGGGGGTGAGAGGGGGGTGAAGTTGGCACTCAATCAATCTGCCAGGATATTAACAATATCCTTGGGATCAGTATATTTAATTCCATTCTGTTGCAGCTCAGAGCAGATCTGAGCATTGCCATTCAGATTCTTGACATAACTATAGAATGCCTTGTGGTTGTCTTTGGAATCTTTGGCAATTTTATTTTCATAACTAGCTTTTGAGGATTTTATGAGAGATCTCAGCTTATTACTGAGGCTGGTGAGGGAGTTTTTTGCATCCTGGGATTTTCCTCTTTTCTGCAACAGTTTCTTCCTTCTGTTGTATAGTTTGTTTATAGCAGGGGACCACCAGATTGGCTTCCTTTTTTTGGAGAAGAGCATCTTGGTTCTATTTGGGATGGCACGATTCATGCATGAGTGGATGTGCTCGTACAATGCCTTAGTGTAGGATCATGCAGTCGAACTTTCAGATCCCGTCTGCATGGGTGTTGTGAAGTTTGTCACTTCTGACTTCAGTAGCATGAAGTTGGCTTTGGAGAAGTTTTTTAAGGAGGTTTCCTTACTGGGGGTAGGGGTGGGATGTGGATGTCAAGGGTGGTTTGCTTATGGTCAGACCTGACCAATGAGGGGTGACCATTGGTGTGGAGCATCTATCTCCCATGTTGGTGATGACCAGGTCTAGGATATTGGAGTCCCTGGTAGGACAATGGATTAGTTGATCCAGGGCATTGGAATTTATGAATTCCAAGAACTGTTGGGAAAAGGAGTTGGTACCTGAGTAGTTTTCCCAGTTAATGGCAGGGTAGTTGAAATCACCCAGTATTAGGGTGTTTGGTTGTATCTTAATATTTTCCAGTATGTTTAGAAAGGTGTAGTGAGAATCTTGGGGCATGGTGGGGGATCTGTACCAAGCTATAATTTGGATTGCAGTCTTACCTAGTGTTGGTTGCACCTGGAGAATTTCAGATGTATTGTGTTGGGCAACTAGCCTGGAGGTGTGAATATCCTTGGTGAATATGGACACTCCTCCACCTGAGCTCCCAAGGAACAATATTACATATAACCTTACTAAGGAAGAATATGGGTTATTAAAGGAATTTAGGGAGGACACTACAGTGAGAGTTATGAAACCAGATAAAGGTGGAGGTTCTGTTATTATGGATAATATTTTATATGAAGCTAAGATGATGGAAATTTTAGATGATTTAGACAAATATGTCAGAGCCTCTTTAAATGAGATTAATATAGGTAATAAAAAATATATATGTGGTTTTAAATGACTTGCTTATGGAACGCTCTATTGATGTTGAAACTTTTAAATACCTTCATGTTGAGAAACCTAAGGTCCCCTCTATTTTTGGGATACCAAAAGTACATAAAGACTTGGAAGACCCCCCTTTGAGACCTATTGTTGCTTCGGAGGGCTCAGTTACTGCACCACTGGTGAGATGGTTGGATGTAAAGCTAAAGTCTTTATCTATGGGAGGCCAGGGGACTGTTAAAGACTCTTGGGACCTCTTGTGTAGTATAACTCAGGATTTGTATGATGACAATATTACTTTTATAACTATTGATATAGTGGACCTTTTTCATCTATACCCCATAATGAGGGGATGATGTGGTTTGAAGAAGCCCTGATAAATTATGGTAAATTTAATAATAATGAATTTTATTTGAGCCTAGTTTTTATGGAATTAGTTTTAAACAACAACTTTATTCATTATGAGGGAGAATTTTTTAAGCAGATTCAGGGAGTAGGGATGGGTGCAAGATGTGCCCCCACATATGTTAATATTATTTTAACAGCTTGGGAAGAAAATTTTATTATTAATTCAAAATATGCCCATAATTGGAAATTTTACAAGCGTTTCTTGGATGATATGTGCTTTTTATGGGTGGGCATGATGGATGAATTTTTAGAATATTTTAAGTATATCTCAGAGTCCACTGATTTTTTAAATAAGGATAAAGAATTTTTAAATTATTTGGATATTTCTATAGGCAAAAGTGAGGGTTGTTTTTATTCTAAGATTTTTAGAAAGCCAACATTTTCAAATTCTTATTTGGCTTTTAATAGTGCTCACCCTTACCATCAGAAAAAAGGTATTGTTAAGGGACAATATGTGAGGGGTAGCCGTATGACATCAAGGGAGAGTGATTTTGAGGTTGAATGTAAGATTTTGCACAATATGTTTATGGATCGAGGCTACCCTAAAGATTGTATTGAGCCTATAGAAAGACAAGTTAGGGAAGGTAGATATGACAAATTTAAACCCATTTTGGGTTCAAATTTTGTCTTGAATGAGATGAAATCTACAAAGCTTAACAGTGAGGGTACAGGCAATTTTGTAGTTGATTATAATGGTAGTGCACTTAGAATTAGGAAGATTTTGGAGGAAGAATGGTGTAGGTTTGGTCAGATTTCGGATTTGAAATGTATCTTTGAAGAACCTTTGAAATGTACATATAGAAGGGGCAAAAGCTTAAAGACTATTCTGGAAGGTAAATATGGTATGAAAAAAGTTAAGGAAGGGAAACTAGGAACCTTTAAATGTGGAAGGTGTTCCCAATGCCCATTTATTTGTACTAAGCAAACAATTTTTTTAGAGAGCAGGGACAGACTGATCCAGAGCAAATATTTTGCAAACTGTCACACCTCTGGGATAGTTTATTTAGGTTTGTGTGATCATTGTGATGCATTTTATATAGGGAAATCGGAAAGAAAGCTAAAAAATAGAATTTATGAGCATTACTATGAGATAAAAACAAACTGTACTAATCATGCTTTATACCGACATAAATTAATTTGCCAGGAAGCTAAATTTAGCTTCTTTGTGTTGGAAGTAGTGGAAAAGGATGTAAGAGGTGGGCTATGGGAAACTTCGATTGAGTATAAAGAGCTGTTGTGGCAGCTTTCCTTGGAGGCGAATAAACCGCCAGGTCTAAATGATGCCATCTCTTTAGCACCTGTACTCAAGCTGAGATCAGCTAAGCTTTAAGTGTTTTCATTTTATGTTTTTTTATTTATTTTTTTCTATATTTATCTTATTTTAAATGTGTATTAAAATCAGTTTACATTAAAGTGTTGGTAGCATAGGATACCACAAGCTGTAATGCTTTTGCTGGTTGTATTAAAGAATTTAGTTTGTTTTATTAGATTAAGTTATTATAAATTTTTTATTAAATTTTGATAATAATATTAATTTATTAATCCATTAATGTATCAGGTCAGTGTGGGGGGAATCCATTATAATATATTTTAATGTATGTGTTGTATGCATTATGTCTTACCCCTTTAAATGTTTAAGTATCTTGTTCCCTTTAATTAACTAATTGTTTAATTATTTTGATGAATATATAAGGAGTGGTTTTTGTGTAGGTATGCATTTGTCTCCATCTGATGAAGTGGTTTAAATGAAAACGCAGTGCTGGTGAAATCGCGTTAGTGGACTGTATAGTCAAACTTATTGTTTCTGCGTTTTATTGAACTGAATAGTCGTTTTAATAAAGGGATTCGTGTGGATTACGGATTTGTGCCTCTTCCATCTGTTCTGTATTTTTGGTGTTTTGGTGAACATTGGAACAGTGATTCTTTTTGGTTTGTGTTGTTGTCTATATGGAATCTGAAGAGGTTACAAATTCTAGGCAAGCTCCTCAGCGGAGGGGTGTGGAATCTGACAAGTTTGACATGCTTTTGAACCAGTTATCGCAGCTTATTGAGCTGCTGACTCCTGCAAGCCAGCCCTTTCTGACATCATCTCCTGGTGTTCCAGGGAACCAGGAAATGCTCACTAGGTCGAAGCACGAGAATGGCGCGAAAGGAGTCTCTTTCGCTAACGGGCGTAACAGAACACAGAAATCTCATGCAAACGTTACTAATGGTGATATCAGTTTGGATGTACCAATGTTTTTTAGGTCAGAAAACGCTGTGGGTGCTGGCTCTAACAACGAAAGGACAAATAATAATAATGGACACAAAGAGACTGGTGAGAGTCGCAAAATTGATTTTAAAAGTTTTTTTCAAAAGCAATATTGTTTTAAGGACTTTAAATTACCCTCACAGCATGAGAGAGATTATGAAATGAAGTTTGACTATAATATAAAATTGTTAGATGATGTTTTTTTTCAATACAAAAATTATGATATGGAGAATGCATACCTGAGGGAATGTTTACGTTTAAAAATTGTGCCTAAAGGCTTGAGGGTGGTGAAATATCCTAATAAAGTGAAGGAAGGAAGTATTTTTCACCAGGAATTGTTAGAAATTTTTGATAATTGTGGGTTTGAAATATTAAAAGCCATTATTAGAGAAAATGAAAGGGAAATGAAAATTCTATCTAGTAAAATTGAAGGTATTAACCAGAAAATTACAGAAGATTTGTTATTTTCAGTAGAGGAAGGGCAGAGACAGTATTACGATATGTTGCAGAAGATTGATAATAATATTAATAAAGCATATATTAGGAAAAGTAGGAAGTTAGATAGAGACATTAAAGAATATAAGGACAAAGTGTGTTATCCCAAACCAAGATATATTTCATACAGAAACCATAATGATTTTTGTACGGATAGGAGAGGGAATGAGCACTTTGTACCAAATGGAGAAGATGAAGTAGGTGATCTGAATAATTTGGATGAATACCCCCCTTTAAGGAGGTCAGAGAGAATAAGAAATTACCAGCAAAAAAACTACCAGTATGGGGGGTATATAGGGGCAAGGGGCATGCAGAACAACAACTACAACAGCAGCAACAAGAGATTTCAGCAGTGGAATTGATAGAAGAACATATGTTTAGCAATTGTATCAACACAGATTGTATTTTTTCCCAAGGCTGCATCAATAAATATCAGGGTTATACTATTTACAATTATAGTAAATATGAATTAAATAAAGCACATTTTTCATTACTATCAAAAGGTCTTAAATTTGTTCCTAACACGAAGGCGGATATTAGTAAGGTGTTGATTGACCTCAAGTTATTTTTAAGAAAGAAAAATTTAGAACTGTTTTTCAGGGACATGCTAGAACTGGGGAGAAATGTGAGGTTTTGAAAAGGAAAAGTTTGTTCAACCCACCTTTACACCCACAATTAGGAAATTTTGAGGCCTTAATGGAGAGTAGACTTAGAGCTGAGCTCCCAAGGAACAATATTACATATAACCTTACTAAGGAAGAATATGGGTTATTAAAGGAATTTAGGGAGGACACTACAGTGAGAGTTATGAAACCAGATAAAGGTGGAGGTTCTGTTATTATGGATAATATTTTATATGAAGCTAAGATGATGGAAATTTTAGATGATTTAGTCAAATATGTCAGAGCCTCTTTAAATGAGATTAATATAGGTAATAAAAAAATATATGTGGTTTTAAATGACTTGCTTATGGAACGCTCTATTGATGTTGAAACTTTTAAATACCTTCATGTTGAGAAACCTAAGGTCCCCTCTATTTTTGGGATACCAAAAGTACATAAAGACTTGGAAGACCCCCCTTTGAGACCTATTGTTGCTTCGGAGGGCTCAGTTACTGCACCACTGGCGAGATGGTTGGATGTAAAGCTAAAGTCTTTATCTATGGGAGGCCAGGGGACTGTTAAAGACTCTTGGGACCTCTTGCGTAGTATAACTCAGGATTTGTATGATGACAATATTACTTTTATAACTATTGATATAGTGGACCTTTTTTCATCTATACCCCATAATGAGGGGATGTGGTTTGAAGAAGCCCTGATAAATTATGGTAAATTTAATAATAATGAATTTTATTTGATCCTAGTTTTTATGGAATTAGTTTTAAACAACAACTTTATTCATTATGAGGGAGAATTTTTTAAGCAGATTCAGGGAGTAGGGATGGGTGCAAGATGTGCCCCACATATGTTAATATTATTTTAACAGCTTGGGAAGAAAAATTTATTATTAATTCAAAATATGCCCATAATTGGAAATTTTACAAGCGTTTCTTGGATGATATGTGCTTTTTATGGGTGGGCACGATGGATGAATTTTTAGAATTTTTTAAGTATATCTCAGAGTCCACTGATTTTTTAAAATTTACTTATAATAAGGATAAAGAATTTTTTAATTATTTGGATATTTCTATAGGCAAAAGTGAGGGTTGTTTTTATTCTAAGATTTTTAGAAAGCCAACATTTCAAATTCTCATTTGGCTTTTAATAGTGCTCACCCTTACCATCAGAAAAAAGGTATTGTTAAGGGACAATATGTGAGGGGTAGCCGTATGACATCAAGGGAGAGTGATTTTGAGGTTGAATGTAAGATTTTGCACAATATGTTTATGGATCGAGGCTACCCTAAAGATTTTATTGAGCCTATAGAAAGAGAAGTTAGGGAAGGTAGATATGACAAATTTAAACCCATTTTGGGTTCAAATTTTGTCTTGAATGAGATGAAATCTACAAAGCTTAACAGTGAGGGTACAGGCAATTTTGTAGTTGATTATAATGGTAGTGCACCTAGAATTAGGAAGATTTTGGAGGAAGAATGGTGTAGGTTTGGTCAGATTTCGGATTTGAAATGTATCTTTGAAGAACCTTTGAAATGTACATATAGAAGGGGCAAAAGCTTAAAGACTATTCTGGAAGGTAAATATGGTACGAAAAAAGTTAAGGAAGGGAAACTAGGAACCTTTAAATGTGGAAGGTGTTCCCAATGCCCATTTATTTGTACTAAGCAAACAATTTTTTTAGAGAGCAGGGACAGACTGATCCAGAGCAAATATTTTGCAAACTGTCACACCTCTGGGATAGTTTATTTAGGTTTGTGTGATCATTGTGATGCATTTTATATAGGGAAATCGGAAAGAAAGCTAAAAAATAGAATTTATGAGCATTACTATGAGATAAAAACAAACTGTACTAATAATGCTTTATACCGACATAAATTAATTTGCCAGGAAGCTAAATTTAGCTTCTTTGTGTTGGAAGTAGTGGAAAAGGATGTAAGAGGTGGGCTATGGGAAACTTCGATTGAGTATAAAGAGCTGTTGTGGCAGCTTTCCTTGGAGGCGAATAAACCTCCAGGTCTAAATGATGCCATCTCTTTAGCACCTGTACTCAAGCTGAGATCAGCTAAGCTTTAAGTGTTTTCATTTTATGTTTTTTTTATTTTTTCTATATTTATCTTATTTTAAATGTGTATTAAAATCAGTTTACATTAAAGTGTTGGTAGTATAGGATACCACAAGCTGTAATGCTTTTGCTGGTTGTATTAAAGAATTTAGTTTGTTTTATTAGATTAAGTTATTATAAAGTTTTTATTAAATTTTGATAATAATATTAATTTATTAAGCCATTAATGTATCAGGTCAGTGTGGGGGGAATCCATTATAATATATTTTAATGTATGTGTTGTATGCATTATGTCTTACCCCTTTAAATGTTTAAGTATCTTGTTCCCTTTAATTAACTAATTGTTTAATTATTTTGATGAATATATAAGGAGTGTTTTTTGTGTAGGTATGCATTTGTCTCCATCTGATGAAGTGGTTTAAACGAAAACGCAGTGCTGGTGAAATCGCGTTAGTGGACTGTATAGTCAAACTTATTGTTTCTGCGTTTTATTGAACTGAAGAGTCGTTTTAATAAAGGGATTCGTGTGGATTACGGATTTGTGCCTCTTCCATCTGTTCTGTATTTTTGGTGTTTTGGTGAACATTGGAACAGTGATTCTTTTTGACCTGAGTAGTTTTCCCAGTTAATGGCAGGGTAGTTGAAATCACCCAGTATTAGGGTGTTTGGTTGTATCTTAATATTTTCCAGTATGTTTAGAAAGGTGTAGTGAGAATCTTGGGGCATTGTGGGGGATCTGTAGCAAGCTATAATTTGGATTGCAGTCTTACCTAGTGTTGGTTGCACCTGGAGAATTTCAGATGTATTGTGTTGGGCAACTAGCCTGGAGGTGTGAATATCCTTGGTGAATATGGACACTCCTCCACCTTTAGTGTTTCGGTCTTGGTTTTGTGGCCGAAAAGTGTGGTAAGAGTTGTAGCCTGGTATTGCAGGTGTGCTCCCTGGAGCCTTGAACCAGGTCTCAGTTACTGCACAGATATCGATGTTCTCCATTTTTAGGAGTGCCTCGAGAGAGTGCATTTTGAGGTTTAGACTTCTAGCATTGAGTAGCATTACCTTCAGATTTTGTATGCTTGTATCTGTTACGGTGGTGGTTTTATCCTTTGAACCTTGCCTAAAAAGGCACTATAGGGGTGGCAAGAGCTTTAGCTAGTAACCTGAATCCCAGGGGTGGCAGGTGCAGACCATCTCTGGCAAAGCATCGTGGTCTGTCAATCATGTCTTCCCAGGCAGACAGATACTGGATCCCCTTTGAATGACACCAGAAGCATAGCCAATTGTTGAAGTCAATCATTTTGTCCTTATACTGTGGTATCATTCTGGGCAAAGGCATGATGCTACTCAGGGCTAGGGTCATACCTGCCTGGGCCACATGATCCAAGAGCTCTTCCGTGTCTCTTTTCATGTAGTCCAGGGAGGTACGTCTCAAGTCATTTACTCCAGCATGGACAATGACAGAGTCGTATTTGTACTTGTTGTGGAGTGACTTGAGTGCATACATTGTGTGGCAGATCCTGGCACCCGACTGGCAGCTGACTGTAATTTTCTCCTTGTTCAGCCTGGTGAGTGGGACATCAGTGTGCCTGACTATAGAGACACCTATGACTAAAGTGTTGGGTACATTGTTTTGCCTTAGGGGCTGTTGTTGGGTGGCACACTGGTGTTGTGAGCTATGTGTCACTTTGGTTGTGACTGGTGTTTGTTTGCGTTTCAGCTTCAGAGGTCCTTGTTGCTTGGGCAGGTTAATGTTAAGGGCTTCCGCATATGTGGGTTTAGTGTTGCTATGTGTAGGTGTTAATGGTGTGGGTTTTGAAGGGCTATGAGTTGCTTGAGATGTAGTGCAGGTGTTAACCTTCTCCTTTGACTGTCTAGCACAATCTTGGCCGTAGAGAGCTTTGCTTCCAGTTTGGCTATGTAAATGCATCTCTCGCAGGTTGTAGTGTTGGGTGGTAGGAAGAGAGGATTGTCTGTGTACATGAGGCAGTTGCTTCATTGCCCCAGTATGCCCAGATTCAGCAGGTGAACAGGAGAAATCACTGGAAGCTGACCCTTGGACATGCCTGTTTAGGTGCTTTTTTTGTAAAGTTTAAGAGCTGTTTTCCCTTACCTTTGCAAGGTACTTTGCAATTATAGGCTGTTTAGTGCCTACGATTAATTTCTCCTTATTGACAAGGAGAGTTGAGTGCTTGTATCAGTTTCAGGCTTCCTAGTGCTTTCCAGCAGGTTCTAGAGCAAGTGCTAGTCACAGGGGGTTAGATTTTAGTGCTACTACTGAGAAACCAGCTAGTTCTAAGGGAAAATTTGAAGAGCAGATTTTCTGGCACCTGGAATAGTTTAACCGTTGCCTTGCTGTGCTGCATGATGCAAAAAATGTGCAAACAAACACATTTTTAAGCCAGAAAGTTGAAAGGGATAGAAATCAGCCCAAAAAGGCTAATAAAATTACAATTTCAGAGCTGGAAACCACTCCTCTAGCGTTAGATAGGCAGTACAATGCTCGCCACTCCCACTGGTAAGCAGTAGGACTTCCCTCTACCACAGCAAGGTCTCGATAGCTCTGAACACAGGAAATAAAGTCCTGAGACAAGCAAAGCCTGGGATATGGACTAGCTAGGAAATGTGGGAAACGAGCAAACAAGATAGTATTTTTTTGTTGTTGAAACAGGCTAAACAATGCAATAATACAGTAAATAAACACAGAAAAGGCTAACACACTTAAGTGTGTAGTCCTAAACAGTAAATGCAATTAAAACTCTACAAAATTAGCAATTTAAAACTTTTTAAATGAAGCAAGGCAAGTGCACAACTGAAAAACGATTTAAAAGGCAGTAATACAGCAGAATAAGTAGCTAGTCTACATACACAGAGACGTCTATATATACAGAAAAGCAACTAAAACACACTAACAATTCAGATGCAGTGCAACCTAGAGCACTTGAGTTCTAGCAATATTAAGGCAATTACAGTTATAATAAATGCTCTAAAATATACTCTATATTTCCAAAATGTTTGAGAAGCACAGTCGGAACACAAGGAGATTCAGGCAATTTTTTTTTTTTGAAAGGGAAAAAGGAGTAACAGAAGGCCTTCTCAGATGTTCTCTCTGTATTAGGTAGAATGAGCTAATGACACTAGACTAGGAGGAGTGTCCCAGATCAGATTTACAGTAGGGGCAGGCAAATGCAACACCACCAAGTATAACAACAAGATACGAACAGGGAAGGAGGGTGGGGACCAATACTAAAGCTATTAGCCTACAGACAGTAAATACTACAGAAAGCCACAAAATTAAAGTTTTTAAACAGATAAAGGAGCAAAGAGACTCTACAGAATGTGTTTAGCTGCAAACAAATCATTTACCCATGCATATTAGTTAATAGCAATAAAATACACTAAAAACTATGCAGCAGGCAATAAAAAGTGCTATATATAAATTGCTAGAAACAATAATCAGTATAAATAATCCAAAAAAACAGGATACTTATATATCTCAGGTCAGAGTTGTAGTCAATGCCCCTCCTCCACTCTGTTCAGTGTGTATAGACAAAAATCATCTCAAAGTTAGGGCTTAAATACCAGAAGAATATCACCATACTGGGTGAGTTTGGCACTATTAACCACCAATTTAATGGGATTATGGAGTTGATTTTGATTTTGAAGGAGATAGCTTTATGGTCAGACTTTATCAGGGAATACTCCATAGTCAGGCACTCATAGTCATAGTCACTCACCAGACTGAACAAGGAGAAAATTACAGTCAGCTGCCTGTCGGGTACCAGGATCCGCCACATAATGCATGCACTCAAGACACTCCACAACAAGTACAAATACGACTCTGTCATTATCCATGCTGGAGTGAATGACTTGAGACGTACCTCCCTTGACTACATGAAAAGAGACATGGAAGAGTTCTCGGATCATGTGGCCCAGGCAACTATGACCCTAGCCTTGAGTAGCATCCTGCCTTCACCCAGAATGATACCACAGTATAAGGACAAAATAATTGACTTCAACAATTGGCTAAGCTTCTGGTGTCATTCAAAGGGGATCCAGTATCTGTGTGCCTGGGATGACATGATCGACAAACCACTATGCTTTGCCAGAGATGGTCTGCACTTGCCACCCCTGGGATTCAGGTTACTGGCTAAAGCTCTTGCCATCCCTATAGTGCCTTTTTTAGGCAAGGTTCAAAGGACAAAACCACCACTGTAACAGATACAAGCATGCAGAATCTGAAGGTAATGCTACTCAATGCTATAAGTCTAAACCTCAAAATGCACTCTCTCGAGGCACTCCTAAAAATGGAGAACATCGATATCTGTGCAGTAACTGAGACCTGGTTCAAGGCTCCAGAGCGCACCCCTGCAATGCCAGGCTACAACTCTTACCACACTTTTCGGCCACCAAACCAAGACCGAAACACTAAAGGTTGAGGAGTGTCCATATTCATCAAGAATATTCACACCTCCAGGCTAGTTGCCCAACACAATGCATCTGAAATTCTCCAGGTGCAACTAACACTAGGTAAGACTGCAACCCAAATTGTAGCTTGCTACAGATCCCCCACCAAGCCCCAAGTTTCTCACTACACTTTTCTAAACATACTGGAAAATATTAAGATACAACCAAACACCCTAATACTGGGTGATTTCAACTACCCTGCCATTAACTGGGAAAACTACTCGGATACCAACACCTTTTCCCAACAGTTCTTGGAGTTCATAAATTCCAATGCCCTGGATCAACTAATCCATTGTCCCACCAGGGGCTCCAATATCCTAGACCTGGTCATTACCAACATGGGAGATAGATGCTCCACACCAGTGGTCACCCCCTCATTGGTCAGGTCTGACCATAAGCAAATCACCCTTGATATCCACATCCCACTCCCACCCACCCCCCCACCCCCAGTAAGGAAACCTCCATAAAAAAATGTCTCCAAAGCCAACTTCAAGTCAGAAGTGACAAAATTCATGACACCCATGCAGACGGAAGCTGAAAGTTTGACTTCTGAATCCTACACTAAGGCACTGTATGAGCACATCCACTCATGCATGAATCGTGCCATCCCAAATAGAACCAAGCCACTCTCCTCCAAAAAAGGAAGCCAATCTGGTGGTCCCCTGCCATAAGCAAACTATACATCAGAAGTAAGAAACTGTTGCAGAAAAGAGGAAAATCCTAGGATGCAAAAAACTCCCTTACCAGCCTCAGTAAGATGCTGGGATCCCTCATAAAATCCTCCAAAGCTAGTTACAAAAATAAAATTGCCAAAGATTCCAAAGACAACCACAAGGCATTCTATAGTTATGTCAAGAATCTAAATGGCAATGCTCAGATCTGCTCTGAGCTACAACAGAATGGCATTAAATATAGTGATCCCAAGGATATTGCCAATATCCTGGAAGATCGATTTAGTGCCAACTTCACCCCCCTCTCACTCCCTAAAGGGACCATCTCAATACCAAAAGATTGCCAACTTCCAGTAATCATGGCCACACAGGTGGAAACCACACTCTCCAAAGCTAAGAATACAGCATCCATGGGACCAGATGACCTCCAGGGCTGTGTACTACATGAACTACAAAATGAACTGGCACCTCACCTAAGTGTCATGTTTAATCATAGCCTCACCTCAGGCTTCGTGCCCACTGAGTGGCGCACAACTACAGTTGTCCCACTCCACAAGGGGGATCCACCTTGAATCCCAGGAACTACCATCCCATCAGTCTGATGAGCCTGATCTGCAAGGGCATGGAACGCATTATCATGGAACTTATAAACAAAGACATTGGCAACCTCCCCCAACTAAGGAAGCCACAGTAAAAAACGTTTCTAAAGCAAACTTCACCTTACTTAAGACAGAGGTGGTAAGTTTTGCAGCCCCCATGCTAAAGGATAACGCTGTCCAAGATGCAGAAACCTTTACAAATGCACTCTATGAGCACCTACAAGGATGCATGGATCGTGCCATCCCTAGCAAAACCAAGACTCACTCCTCTAAGCAAAGGAAACCAGTTTGGTGGACCCCTGCAATAAACAGGCTATACAATAGAAGGAGGAAACTAGTTCAGGAAAAAAAGCAAATCCCAAGAAGGAAAGACATCCCTGATCAGTATCAGTAAGAAACTGAGGTCCCTCATGAAATCATCCAAGGCTAACTTCGAAAGAAAAATAGCCAAGGATTCAAAAGATAACCACAAAGCCTTCTTTAGCTATGTTAAGAATCTAAGTGGCATCTCACGGATATGCACTGAACTAGTGCAAAATAGCACAAAATATACTGAATCTACTGATATTGCCAACATCCTGGCAGATAGATTCAGTGCAAACTTAACCCCCCTCTCACCTCCAAAAGGGCCCACAACAATACCGGAAAAGTGTAGTGTCCCAAAAATCACAGATGCACAGGTGTAAACAGCCCTTTCAAAAGCCAAAAACACAGCATCAATGGGACCAGATGGTGCCCCAGGCTGCATCTTGCACGAACTACAGAACGAACTAACCCCCCACCTATACATGCTGTTCAACCTCAGCCTCTCCACAGGCTATGTGCCCATAGAATGGCACACAGCAATGGTTATTCCTCTCCACAAAGAAGGGGCCACAACTGACCCTGATAACTATTGCCCCATAAGCCTGACTAGCCTGGTCTGCAAGGCTATGGAGCACATCATCATGGAACTCATTAACAAAGACATTTGGAACCTCCAAACACTTGACCTGACCCAGTGCGGCTTTGTTAAGGGCTGATCATGCCTACTAAACCTGGTTGACTTCTTCGAGACAGTCACCAAGGCCATAGATGATGGAAAGGTGGTTCACACAGCCTACCATGACCTTGCCAAGACTTTCAACACCATTCCCCACTCGGGTATTATGGAAAAACTCACCAGCCTGAACATAAACCCCTACATCATGAGATGGGTTGCCAACTGGCTTACAGACAGAACTCACACGGCAAGAATAGCGGGCTCCAGGTCCGACTCTAAACCAGTCACAAGTGGTATCCCACAAGGCTTGGTCCTGGGACCCCTACTGTTCGGCATATACTTCTCAGAAGTACAGGCAAACACAGGAGGACTATGGCTAACCAAGTTCGCTGATGACTGCAAACTGGGAGCCATAATTGACTCTCCAGCTGACACGGACATCCTTCAAAAGGGCCTTACTGAGAAGGACACCTGGTGTCAAAGTCATGGCGTCAAGCTAAATGCCAAAAAATGTATAGTCATCCTGTTTGGGAAAAACAAAACACCCATGAATTACCACATAGGTGGCAGCCCCCTTAATACAGAAAAGGTAATAAGAGATCTGGGGACCCAGGTAGATAGTAATCTCTCCTTTGACAACCATATTGCCAAAGTAGTTAGGAAATACTTCTATGTGGCCCATCTAATTACTAAAGGGTTCGCATCTAGAAATAAAGAGGTTATAGTGCTCCTCTACTCATCACTCATTAGATCCATCATAAAGTACAATGCCCCATTTAGGATGTACCTCACAAGACACTTCCAACAGCTGGAAAGACCAGAAAAGTACCTCACCAAGAGGATTACTGGTCTCAAACATATATCCTATGCAGCCCAACTGAAAAAACTCTGGCTGTACTCAGTGGCATATTGCTTACTCAGAGGTGATCTCTGCTTGACTTACAAAACCATGTCCAACTCAGAATTGATGACATGCTCCACCTAAAGAAATCCAAGTCACTGCGAGTCACGCGCTCTAGTGAGCTAAACCTCACCACACCAATAAATAGAACATGCTGGAGGGATAGATTCCTGTCACAGAGACTCCCCATGCTTTGGAACAAAATTTCAAATTCCATCAGGCAGAGCCCCTCACTTACACTCTTCAAGAGAAACCTTGACGAGTGGATGGGTAACAGAAAATACACCCCTGGGATCACTTCATTGGCTCTGCTTGACAGAGGATCAGTTAATTAATCAATGGAGTGGTGAAAGCCGACACACTCTGGCTAGGCTTATAAATGCCCTCAGGCAGATAGCCTAGTACCTACCTATGAACCTATGGACCCCACCCAGTTTTGGTTCATGAAGGGCCGATCTTGTCTCCTGAACCTGATTGACTTCTTCAAATCAGTCTCCAGAGCTATGGACGAGGGTAAGGCAGTCCACACAGCCTATCTGGACCTCATCAAGGCCTTCGACACCATCCCCCACTCTGGAATCATAGATAAACTTACTAAGCTGGGCATAAATCCCTACATCACTCGATGGGTTGCCAACTGGCTTACTGACAGAACCCAGACTATAAAAGTAGCCGACTCCAAATCCCGCTCCAGACAAGTGACAAGTGTAGTACCTCAGGCTTCAGTCCTGGGACCACTCTTGTTTGGCATCTACATCTCTGAAGTACAGGCCAACACTAAGGGACACTGGCTAACAAAATTTGCAGATGACAGCAAACTGGGAGCCATTATTGAATCCCCAAATGATGTGGATATTCTGCAAAAGGTCCTTACAGAAACTGATGCTTGGTGCCAGAGCCATGGGCTCAAGCTTAATGCCAAGAAATGTATAGTTATCCCCTTTGGGAAAAAACATGTACCCATGAATTACCACATAGGTGGCAGTACACTAAACACCGAAAGTGTGATGAGAGACTTAGGGACACAGGTGGACAGTGGTCTCACATTCGATAACTACATCACCTAACAGTCAGGAAATCCTTCTATGTGGCACACCTCATCACTAAGGGCTTTTCATCCAGAAAAAAGGAGGTCATTGTCCGACTGTACTCATCCCTCATTAGACCCATTATAGAGTACAAAGCCCCATTTGGTATGTACCTCACAAAACATCTGCAACAGCTGGAAAGGCCACAGAAATACCTCACTAAAAGAATCACAGGCCTAAAGCAGATGCCCTATGCTGACCATCTAGAAAAACTCCAGCTATACTCTGTGGCATATCGTCTACTCAGAGGCGATCTCTGCTTAACATACAAGGCCATGTCAAACCCTGAGCTGTTGCTCCACTTAAAGAAATCCCTCAGAGCCACACGCTCCAGGTATCTAAACCTTGTCATCGCAATGAACAAAACATGCTGGAGGGATAGGTTCCTGACTCAGAGACTCCCCATACTCTAGAATAGACTGCCCATACATGTCAAGCAGAGCGCCTCATTGGTCCTCTTCAAAAGGAACTTTGATGATTTGATGGGAGATAAAAAATTCACCCCGGGGATCATGTCAGTCACCCTGCTAGACAGGGGTCCAGGGAAGTAAATACTGTGGGAAGAAATATCCAGGGAATTGTTATGGCTAGGCTTGTATAGTCCCTAGGGCCAATAGCCTAGTACCAACCTATGAACCTATGAAGACAAGACATTTGGGAGATGCAGCATTCTCCCATATTTGTCAAGTATGTTGGAGCCTCTAGCAGGTGTAGTAACTATTTTGTCAGGGGTATTTCTGTTTGCAAAGTCCAGGAATCTCTGTGCCTGTAGATTTGAGGTAATGTAAGATTCCCAATCTATACAGAAGAAATTAAAGTCTCCCATAAGTAGGATATTATGTTGGATGGTAAGTACCTCCAGTAGATCCAAGTATGCATTGTGAATTTTTTGGGATGTGGAGGGTGACCTATAGCTGGCTAGGATATGTTATGTGATTTTGTCTATGGTGATCTGAATGTGGAGGAATTCCAACACATCATCCTGTTTGACCACCCTAGAGGTATACTTGTTGCTGATGTATATTGAGACACCTCCACCTTTAACCCTGTGCAGCTACTGGTCTAAAAGAGTAGAAGGCACTGAAACCTTGCACTGCTGGGGTACTCACTGCCGATTTAAACCATGTATTGGTAAATGCACAGATATCTATATTCTCGAATGTGAGGAAGGCTTGTAGGGAGTGTCTTTTTTTTATTTTTTTTTTTTTTATTTAGGCTCCTGGTATTAGCAGTAACACCTTGAGGTTCTGTTGAATTGATTTTGCTATGTTGGTAGGTTTATCAATTTGGCATTGCCTAGAAAGGCACTATGAGGGTGCATAAAATTTTAGCCAGTATTTGAAAGCCCAGAGGGTAAAGGTGCAGACCATCCTTGGCAAAGCAACACGGTCTGTTGACCATGTCCTCCCAAGCTGACAGATATTGAATCCCCTTAGAACAACACCAGAAGGACAGCCAATTGTTGCACTCAATCATATTTTGCTCTTATTGTGGCATCTTCCTCAGTGATGATAATACACTGCTCAGTACTAGGCTCATACCAGCCTAAGATACATAGTCTGAAAGCTCCATAATGTCTCTCTTCATACAGTCCAGGGAGGTACATTTCAGGTCATTTACATCTACATGGACTATGATGGACTCATACTGGTACCCATGGCATAATGACTTGACTGTGTTTGTGATTTGGCAGAGCCTGTCTCCAGATAAGTAACTAACAGTTATCTTCTCTATGTTCAGCTTAGTTAGTGGGGCATCAGTATATCTTACAATGGAGGCCTCTATGATGTTTGCTTGCCTTAGGGGCTTAGTGTTTTGTGACAGTAAGTGTGGTGTTAGGTGTTGTTTTTCTGAGTGCCTTTGAGCTTGCTGAGGCATAGGTTTGACAGTGAGTGGTCTAGGTGATTGTTTAGGAAAATTGCTTTTAAGTGCCTCAGCATACATTAATCTATGTATATGTTGTGTGCTATGTAAGGTGAGTGTTGTGTGGGTGTTTTCGACAACCTGATTGTGTAAGTACACCTCTCGCATACTGTGTCTGATTCTTTAAGGATTAAGTGGCTGTCAGTAAACATGAGACAATTGCTACATTGTCTCAAGATGTCTATAGTCACCAATCTGGCTACAGAGAAGTTACAAAATTGTATAGCCATACTATCCAGTCCTTTCATTTGTGAGCTACAAGGGAGTGGTGTATTTGGGTTAGAAGGCTATTAAGGGTGCCTTGTTGGTGCAGACTAATAAGGGTGCTTTATTGGGGCAGATTATGCTAAACAGTACTAAATTCTACTAACTTTAATGTTTACACAATACTGAATTCTGCTAACTTTAATGTTTACACAATACTGAATTCTACTAACTTTAATGTTTACACAATGCTGAATTCTTCTAAATCTGTAAATATTGCCACTCTATGCTCAGCTAGCTGCTCTAAGCTTGTCGGTGCACAAGGTATTTGCACTATATTGCTGCTTTACAGGTTACAGTTTTGTTGTCCGTTCTATGGAGAAAACATTTTTTTAATTGCTGCTGTACAGGGCACTGCTAACCCATGCAAACATGCAAAATGTATAGCAGCACAGAAAAAAACAGAAAACAAAATAATGAGCCCTTTGACCAATAAAATGACTATACTATGAGTCCTTTTGTGTATTTTCCATCTCAGACCAGGCAAACATTTCTTGCCACAAGATGAATAAACCCAGTCCTCCTGATGTAAAAACACACTAGAAGAGATCCACAACTGCAGTTCTAATGCAAACCACTTAAACAGCTAGCTGGAAATCCCTTAATGAAGACAATTTCAAGACAGTAGTAGTGAGAGGAAGAACATATTTTTACAAAAAATTCAGTGAAATGCGCACATGCACAGAAAACAAAAGCTATTGCTCAAAATAACAAGTCTGATTTAACAATCAAAGGTACTTACCTTTTCCTGGATGGCACTGGATACAAGTGAAGCACTTCTGGAATATAGGCTAGGACTACAAGCTTTGTTGAGCTCCATGAAAGTATGCAGGAGACAGTATGTAGTAAAGAACATTTACTCAAGAGCATTAGTGGCTTGCTGGGTGGGCACTCAGTATCATGGGTCTGTGGAAAAATAATGGGTGGAAAGCGTACATAAATAGCTTACACAAGAGTCAATACCAATTAAACAGGGTTGGGAAGGACTTTGGAAATCAGATAATCATAAGGGGTGGAAGGCAGAGACACAGCCTTATAAAATGAGAAATTTTCAATTGCTAGTTAGAGAGGCTAGCAATCAAACAAAGGTAATATTGGAGCTCTTTCAGATCCACTTTAGCTTAATGTGTTACTAGGGGATGGGGCAGAAACCGAATGCAAGCAGGTAAATGATAAGCAGAACATAAAAGCACTAAAGTACAAACTGGAGCAGAGACAATTCTCTCACTATAGAATTTCTACTACAATTTAAGGCACCAAACTATGCAGAAATTTACCAGTAACATTTTTATGGACAAAATGCAATAATAAATGATTAAGGAACATATCAAGTAGTAGTATGTAGTTCTGCCACAACTGCAAATTAAGCTACAAGACTTGGGCCCAGCAGAGTTTGAAGTACAAACAGCTTTTACAAGTAATTCTACTTGTGGAAATAGAAGTGGAGAATAATTCAGAAACGCAATCTTTCCACAACTGCCAATTAAAATACAAGACTAAGGTCCTAGAATAAACAAAAAAATGCAATCAGATGGAACAGCGCAGAAAAGTACAAAGCAGTATCACCACACAGGACACTATAAGTGCAACTTAATTATTTAAGCGGTATTGAAATAATTAAAAAAATTAAATTCTCTTTTTTTTTTTTTTTTTTTTTTTGATGAAAAGCTAGTTACCCACAGGTCCACACCTCTCCAAGTCTTGGATGAAAGACACTGGGTGGGGGTAGCTCTCTGTTATAAACAGGCTAGCTAGAGAGGCATCCAATCAAAGAAATGCAGTTTTGGAGCTCTTTCAGAAACTTTAGCTTAATGTGTTCTTGGGGGATGGGGCAGACACTGAATGCAAGCAGGTAAAAAGACAAGGAGAATATAAAAGCACTGAAGTACAAAGTTCGCCCACTTCTACCTCCTGATTAGGGGTGGGAGTATACCCACTATACTGTTGATATTTACATATAGTAACTCTGAGGTTGATGTAACTCGAACTAAGGTAAGTACTTTGAAATACCACAGTCCCAGACATAGTGTATATTTTCCCACATTTTCTGTTTCAGTTCTGATATTCTGAGTATTGCAATCACTGTCCTCAGAATTTCAGTAGCCACTCAGTCCAAAGAGTGGTGAAATGGTTTTCATACAGAAGACCTAATCATAGTCTTCTTGACTTAATATTGGATTACTCCAAATTACTTGTCTCAGGGCATTTCAGTACATCGTTCAAAATTTGCATAGGACGTTTACTTCTGACTTCCTCCAGATGATGGAGAGTGTGGGTCTCCCTCTGATCATTATCTCAGCTGTTCTTATTAAAGAGTACACATTAGACCCAGGCTTGCATATGAGAGTTGATTCTTTGAGGCAAGAGTTGAAGCTAATATTTTCACTAACAACCAAGTGGTGTATTTTATCGTAGAGCCTTCCAAACCATCACTGCACTAATACTGATTGGTTGCTACATCACTTTTAATATTGTGTAGATAATGTCATGGTGATGGCAGTTGACTATCAGATTTTTATTTGATTTTATTTATTAATTTATTTTTATTTTGTACTTTGTTAACCAAGTAAGAGAACTAGTTGAGGGACTCTTCAGCCACAACCCTGGCCATAATAACTAAGACAAATCATAAATCCAAAATACCTCAAAGCAAACGTTAGCACCCACCTCTTGGATCCCAGCTCTATCCATATATCCTCTATCTGTAGTGCCATTTTGGTCTTCTTTTATAATATGGCCTTTCATCTGAAGACCCAATAGCTTATTGTTGTCGTAAACTTAAATGTAACTTTGTGGAATATCGTGATTTCCAGGATTTGTCTCTTCAGTTTTATTTCTTTTATATATTAATTTTTGTATCATTTATGTGAAGGTTCATAGATAAATACTAGGAAGCCTGCAAATTATTACAAGCCAAGCCAATAACCAGAGGTCAGAATCAAACCCTATACTTTATATATGTGTGATAATGACCTTAACCTTTATGCTAAACCCTCCCCACACAAACGTCAACATTTGTTGTTTTGCTGTGCATTGTGTTGTATTGTATGACATCTTGTAAGATTTGTTAACTGGAGCTTTTCTCTCCATGCCTTCTCAGAAAAGGGCCCTGTCGTGACAAAGTTGGACTTTCCCGGTAAATAAATGCTAGTAAATAACAAGTAAAAAATTAATTGAGGGAAAAAAATCCTGACATTATTTATTGACATTTGATTGCTAGAAAAGTCTGACTGGGTAGGAGCCCATTTTAGTAGAGAACAGGGGAGAAAAGCTCCACACTTGACAAATATTATTTGTCCAATAGATATCCAAGGTGTGACACTGAATAACTAACATACAAAACAATATTTACAAAAATGCAAATATTATTATAGAAATAACCCACGGCTGGGTGTGGGTAATACTGGATTTACCCACAGTTGGCATGGTTTAGAAGCCCTCATAACCAAACAAACCCAACCATGAGAAATCCAGCATTACCCACACCCAGCCATGGGTTATTGCTATTATACAATGATATTATTTAAGAAAAAAACTACTTACTTTTCTTAAATAATGTCTTGTGTAAGGGTGGTGTACTCCTCTTCCACATTTTTCACCAGTATTCTGGGGGTTTCTTAATGTACTGCACATGTGTATGGAACTTTCGTTCCCATGCTTAAGTAATACATCAGTGCTGTGTAAAGGAAACTGAGAAAGAAAGATGTCTGTTGCTCTTTTTTTTTCCGGACACTTAAGAAGTACAACAGAATCTAAAAATAAACAACTACATGGAAAAAATTGTGGTAATGCTGCTGCTTCTGGGAGGTACACTTATTGATCTTACATTTGCTCTGTTACCTAGGTGGGTTGTTCTTGAAGTATACTTGTTTTTAACTTTCAAAAGTCTAGTTGTTGTAATGATTGCAGGAGAAATATTTTGAGCACCAGCAAAACAGTGTGCCCAAATTTTGGAAACCAATTGTATTCACTTCCTGTAGTGCGGAAGATTGTTGTCTGAATTTCTAGCTACAGCTGTTAAGTAAGGCATTGAGGTCAAGGATTGGCTCAAATCTGAAGGTTGCAGTGCAAAGTTTTCCTTAATTACATTTTGAACTGCAGAAAAACTTTGCTCACTCTGTTTCTTTTTGCCATATTATGCCACTATTCAGCAAATTTATGTGTGACAGGAGGGATGTGAGACTGTAATGATAATAGAGAGAGAAAGGCTGGAGAAAATAGTAGGAAAATTTTGAATAATATACCTGATTTTCCTAGTTTTGTCTTCATACTGTCTCTCTCGTACCTCCAGACCGTCCTGATTTCTAATTTTGTTATTTATTTTTTTATGGTGAAGGAAGCTTAAAAAGTTTTAGCATACAGAAAAGGAATAAAGTCTAGGCAACTGGAGTTTTTCCATTGGTATATGCTCAATTTATAACAGGCATGCTAGTTGGGCTGACCAATCAGCATCCTTGTTTTTGAATGTTAATGGCCAGTCATTGTATCATAATGTTTAAAAATACAATTTAAACTTAATTATAAATACAGAACTGCATGTAAGCGTACTGTACAGCTCGCGGTACTGTAAGATGTTACTGCAGGGTAATAGACCAGGACTCAGCAAGTGAATGTTGCATAGCTGTAAAAAAGGAGGTAATTATATTTGCATCCCTCTTGTCCTAAGGTAGTACCCATTCTAAACAGACTAAACCTGCAGATTTTGGAATAGAACCACCAGTACATTGGAACCTAAGAACTAGTATAGCATTGTGTTAGCCCATGTTTCTATAACACTTGCATTTACTTTCTTTAACTATATGGTTGTTTGTTTTCTTGAAGGTCAGTAGTTGGCGTATGTTCCTAATGTTCTTTGGGAGACTGTTAAAAGCAATTGGAACTATTTTTGGGAAATCTATTTCACACAAACCATGGTGAATGTGATCCTGTATAACTGAATACAATCATTATCTCTGTGAGTGAAGGATTGGTTTCAGAACTGCAACCTGTTGAGGAGTGGTGGACATTAGCCATCATTTAATATTTTGTAAATGTGCGTTGAGCAACACAGTAGTTGTAGCTGTAAGAAGTAGCCGGTTATTTGTGCTGGGAGTAGTGCAGTCATTCTCCTGCTCCTTAGCTATGTGTGTGACTCTTAAGTATTTTATTCTCAGCTGATTCAATAAGTCCAGTATTGGGTGTAAACAAAAGTGCAATTATTTTTTTTTATTTTATTTTTTTATTTATTCTTTGTTGACTGGGTTAGTCCCACTAGGCTGGTAGTGGCCTCATTTCTGTGGAGACCCAAGATGGTGTTTCTACTACTAAGAGAAATTTGGCCAGTGCACTGGGAACTTCTTTTAGTCTTTTTTGATAGGTACCATGGGATCTGTCACATCTACCTGTGCTACCACCAAATCAAGCAGATGGGATAACAGCTTAGCATGTCATCAGAAGGATAACACTGTCAGGAGTGCAGCACCCCCCCCCCCCCTCGTCCTCATGCTGCACTGCACTGTTAACAATTGTGAAGGGTGAGAATTACAGAGAAGGGAAAATGTTAGTGCATGCATTTCATTTCTAATATGCTTATGACATCTTGAATGTTTTTCGGTATGTATCTGTTCATTTGCTTCCTGTCTGATATTAGAAAGTGATGACAGGGTTAGAAAAGTATTAGAAAAGTGCAGGATTTGTTCTGAGTAGGAAGTTCTGCCTTAAGGGATCTCTGCTACAGTGAGCTCTGCTCTTCCTTACAGCAGAGAGACTCTGCTGCCTAGCACATATGAAAGTTGAGAAAGCTTTTACTGCATTCCACTGCTCACAGCTGGGCAGGCTCTTCATAGATGAAATACTAATTTGAAGGCAACTGACTAAACCCTGTTCACTGGCTATAACTGTTGAATGGAAGTGGCCTAATCAAAGATGGGCAAAGTTTCATCTGTTAAATTTCCAAGAGCTCATGAAAATGACCTTGGCACTGCTGTGGTCTAGTTCCTCATTTGTTAAAGTGGGCTTTTAACTGCCTTGACGTGCTGAAAACAGTAATTTTCCTAGTGGTTTTGATTTTGGAAGGGAACAGCGGTTTCTACATGCTTTGTAAAAATATTGTCCTGACAATCATCCAAATCTCAATACTGCCAGTCTGAATACATTTTGACTTATCTCCCATCTTTTTTAGATAAGTTATCAGTGAATGCTGCACTCATTCTTCTCAAAGATCATCTGAAAACCCATGGTTCGCTAAGTCTTCTTCATTCTACTTTTAGAGATAGCAAAGCAGTGAGATCATCCCACTAAAGGTCATGGATGGCTTCCTAAGGATTAGGGAGCAAAGATTTTGATCCATCCTTCTCCTTTCTGATCTCTCAGTTGCACCTGATTATGGACTATGATACCTTGCCCTGTCTGATGATAAATAAATGTGAATTAGTTGGGCTTGTTTTCAGTCTGATGGACAGATCCATTATGGTTTTCTTTGAGGAAGTGATTTGTTCTGAGAATTTTGTATTGTTCCTTCAGGGTTAGTAATGGTCTTTCCCTTGAGAGACTTCATAAGAAGACATGAAATGAGCTGTCACAGGTTTGCTAATAATATCAACTATGCGTCTTTTTTAACCTCTCCATCTCAGACATATCTGGGGCTGTGGAGCTCCATATTTTTGATATCCAAAGCTGGACTGATGAAATGTGGCTGTGAGTGGATACTACTAAGACTAGGGCTTTGACAGCATATACTGCATTGTATGGTTCATTTATTCCCATAGTGAACAATCAGTTTTCTTGAGTGTACAATTATTAGATTATGAAAGTGCTCTAACAATGATTGTCCATGCTGTTGTTTCCTCTAGGCTACATTACCACAATGCTTTATATCTGGAGCTGTCTGACAATGACTTCTGCTGACTTCAGCTTTTGCAGAAGGACACAACCAGCTTACTGATAGTTATTCCAAGGTCATCTAATATTCTGCCCACTGTGTTGTCACTGCTCCTGCTCCCTGTCTCAAAAAAGGTCACCTTTAAGGCACTGGCTCTGACTTACTATGCTCTTCTTGACAGGTCTCCGACCTATGTGAAAGATTTGGTGACATCCTGTTCTCTGAGTAGAATCCTTCACTCCCCCATCAGTGGGCTGCTGGGGGTTCCCAGAGTTCATTTGACATCTCTTTGCCTTCCAGCTTTTTCTGTGGCTACTCTGTATAAAATGTTGTCAGTCACTGACTTAGATAATTTTGAGAGCTGTCACATGTAAATTCCAGCTTAAACTTTTTTGTTCCAACAAGCTTTTAACATGAAATACGCCTTTTTTAACATGTTCAGTGTGTTTATTATTTTGTTGTTTGCATACTTTGGTTTAATTTGTTCAGTGCCTTGAGACTGAAAGGTACTATAAAGATAACATTTTGACTGATTGACTGATTGATTGATTGATTAAGCAGATAGAGGGATACAGATAGCATGTTATAAAAGTTTCAAATCAAATGTCCTGAGTGATTAATCAGGGCAGCAGACAAGAAAAGTGCTGCTGACAATGGCTAGTTTAACTTTAGAGGGACATCTGACATTGTCCCATTCAAAAGATTTGTGTACAGATTAAATGGACTTGGAGGTGGGGTTTAGGTTTGTGGGTTATGTGAAGCACTAGCTAGACAAAAGAAGACAGGGATTAAAAGTAAATGAAGTCCACTCAAATGGAAGGATGGTTGAATGCCAGATACCGTATGTTAGTAATGGAGATGGTCTTTTCAATAGCTATAGAAATGACATAAATGTAGGTCTGGAAAGATAAGCTAAGCCTTTTTACTGAAAGGCATACAAGAAGGCTAATAACATAAGAAGGTGTATACTGAACAGAAACTGGAATTGAAAAGCTTAAAAGAATGGCCTAAATGCGTCAGCTTAAATGCAATACAGATATGTACAACAATGTATCAGGGAAGCAAAAGGCACATATCGCTGTAGGAACATCAGAAGGAACAGGAGGCACAAGTGGAAAGAGATGTGTGAGCAGTAATATTAAACAGTGTTAATGTAAGCAAATGATGTCACAATACAAGGAATGTTGGTAGAACATTTGACAAGTCCCTATTTAAGCATATGGTGTGCAGTTCAGAGTCCAGGGTTAGAAAATCGGGGATGTAAGCATACCAAAGAAAGCCCGTGATTCAGCTCTGAGCTTTTTTTTTTTTTTTTTTACACTTTAGTTACTATACATTCTTTTTCTGCATCTCAATAAATTCTTAACTCATAGTAATTTCTGAACCAAACCTGGTAGGGACTGAGTGTTATGAGCTGGAATGGATTATTTCCCATTACTTTCTTTAAGCTTACAGCATGTTTCTCTTCCCACTTCATTCCATTCCTGAGTGCATCAGCACCCTGCCATGTGGTTTACCACTGTTTAGCTTTGCAAAGCTGTACAGCGATACATTTTACTCTTGCCTTTTGTTTTCAAGCAGTGCTCCTTGGATCTTCCTCTAAAGCAAGTCTTCTTACGTTCCGAGCCAGAGGAAGTACAGTTTTGTACTTCTACATTTTTACATCAGTCACTGAAATGTGTTGAGCTACTTGTTCTTTCCATCTCGCTGTGCACCTTGAAAAGTACACGTGTTAGTTTATGGGAACAAGGAATACTTAACTATATGCAGTCCACTGCTCCACTCTGCTTCTTTGGGTATATGTTCTACAGTGGTAACACTGATGATAATTGGTGGTCTGCATACTGTTTAGTTAAGCATGTTTATAAATTACTGAAGCTACAAAAAGCAGTTACCAGAGACACAGAAAACTGATTTAATTACTATGTATTTATTTATTCCTTTACTGTCTTCTTTCTTCTTCTTTCGGCTTTTCCCAGTTAGGGGTCGCCACAGTGGACCTCTGGTCCGCTAATGATTGGCAGTAGATTTTTACGGTGCTGAGGTACCAGCTCGACTTTACTGTATGTCCTGTTAAATGCTTAGATATTTGGGAATCCCAACAATACCACCACACTTGTCCTATAAGCACCTTTTGATCTGAAAAAAAGTATACCTTTTAAATTACAGCTTAATTCTTTGGTCCTCAGGTTTTGAAAGGGGAGTGTCATTTTCTGTACAAAGGATAGCCAGATATTTAAACCTTCCATTCATCAAATGTGAGGCTGGAGGTGTGTCAAGTATTAAGTGTTACATAAGATTATACAAGAGACTGTAGACTCAAAGCACTGGAAATACATGTTATTATATATGTTTATTGAGCATAGCGTATTATAGCTTAATATGAGTCAGTTCTTTTAATTCTTGATGGCCAGTGCAAGCTTTTTTTTCCTATATGTTGTGCAGATGTTTTTGAAATGGTAAAATGAGCAACATAACTTAAAAAAAGATATTACTTATGGGATATGAATGATGTATATACTTCCACACTAGTGTGAAAAATAACAGTGAGACACTATAAGTGGCTTTTTTGTGAATAAAATAATTTAAACCCATTATTTTATATGGGTGAATAAAAGCTTTGGATGAGAAACAATGCGTGAGATGTTTGATGCGTGACTATCTGTTGCCAAGTTAAAATAGAAACAACTTTGAAAATATTATGCCTGAGTAGTTGGTCTTATGACATTAGAGATGTAGGCCTGTATTGTATGTATCTTATTTTTATATAAATGAAAGTTTGCTTGTCATTTTACAAGCTTGTGTTGAAGCTTCAAAACACAGTTTCAACTTGCAGCAGCATAATGATTCTTTTCTTGGCTTACTTGCAGTAATTGGTGTAAAAAGCTGAATTGTGTAAATTGTAGCTTTCCTCCTCATCTGCTGCTTAGCTTTAATCACACTTGTGAGTCCCACATGGTTATGTCTCTGAATTCCTTTTACCCATTTCAGAGTACAGATTTAATTATGAAGAGCACCTCAAGACTGAAGGCCTGGGGTTCAGGAGTTAAGACACCGAAGAGGCCTCCCATATTCAAACTGACTGGTTGCTAGGTAGCCTATGGAGAATGTGCACTCATTTAATTCTTCACAGGAAGGTCAAAAAGTTGTTCTCTTTGTAAGACTGCACATTTTATTTCATAAATAAAAGAATACTTAAAAAATAATCACATCGTGATTTCCCCATGCAGAGCGGTTTAATACAAGACTAAACATGAAAAGGGTACAGGATCTTAATGAGTGACTAGTGTTTGGGATCTTATGACATGAATTAGTCACCGTCTCAGCTTTCTTTCACATTAATATTTAACCTTATGTTTTGAAGTGCTCAGAATGTCATGTCTGCAGTATGTCAAAAGAAATTTTATAGCGTGTTCTACTAAATGTTTTGCAGATATGTCTGTTTTCTCACTGCAGCCATGAAAGAGACATTCTTTATTTAATAATTCCTGACTCTCATTTAATACAGTGATATATAGAATGTGCTTGTGTTTATATCAGACCAAAGGAAAAGGGAAACGAGGCAAAGTAACTTGGTGAAGAGAGCTAAATTGGGAGTTTCCTGCATATGAAAACACATTTGATATAAACTGTACTACTGTGGTTAAACAGAAGGTTAATGAGTACTGCTTCAGAATACCATAACTGTGAAGAATTTATGGACAAGAACTTATGTAAGTGGTATTCATCCAGCCTAAATGAACTTTAAATATTTGCATCCCATTTCGGGGGGGGGGGGGTTAAAATAGACTGCACCTTTAAATAGTGAAACTGCTTGCTCTTGACATAATTATGACGCATTTAGGTTTTCTTCACAGTTGTCAGGAGATGTTGTGGAAAATGTTACTCAGTCAAAAATATATTCAAAACCCATGCTATTCTATGACTTTTAAAAAAGCTAATATTGTTGCATGGCTGTGGAGTTAAGGGACAGAATCACCCCATACTGTATATCAGACCTAGTTTGTTTTACAGTCGGATGAGATCGTACTATCTGGTGTAACAGTTCCTAGTTTTAAAGACCAATGATGCAGGGTTTATAAGTGACTTTGGAACTGTGCTGTCGTAGCTTTAATGAACAGTGTAAGAGGTTAGAGATAATATGGATTCATTACATTTACAAGGCATTTTGTCAGTGGCTAGTACAGTATATCTCCCTTTTTAGAGTCCCCCTCAAAATTGGGAGAATGAACATTTTGGGTCCTCACAATTTCAAAATTCATCATTTTCCAGCGATATTTTTTGTCCTTACCCCAAAGTATACCAACTATGTAGGTGATATACATAGAGATAGGGTTATGTGGATAAAAACATGCATAAGGAGGGATGTCTTTGTCCCATTTGCAACACACACACACACACACACACACACACACACACACACACACACACACACACACGCACACACACACACGATGAGTTTCACAATTCTCAACCTTGCAAGTTTGATAAGACTGCCCTGTTTCTGTCTGCTAAGCCAGGCTGTTACACAGTTTCATTCCAGAAAAGAGCACTACAGATGTGATGTTTGCTCTGAGGGTGTTGATGGAGAAGTATAGAGAAGGTCAGAAGGAGTTTATTTAATTATTGTTTTATTTATTTTACATTTGTTAACCGGGTATAGTCCGGCTGGGCAAGCAGCCCGTTTTCAGCAGAGACCCAGGAGATAAGCTCCATAACAATAGTACTATCCTCAGCACTCTTTCTAGATCTATCCAAGGCTTTTGACATGGTTGACCACAAAATGCTTATAATTACCTTGAAGGCCTTCTCCTTAAACAACCATGCACTCCAATAGCTTCAATCCTACCTGCAGGGCAGGCAACAGGCAATCCTATGGCAGGACAAGCTATCATCTCGCCTACCCATCACATTAGGAGTCCCCCAGGGCTCCATACTAGGACCCCTTCTTTACTCCATCTTTATCAACGACCTACATTCAGTCATCCCAGATGCTACCTGCATTCAATATGCAGATGACTCCACCTTGATTTGTTCTGACACCTCACCAGCTACTTTATTCACATTAACCCAAAATACCCTCAATACAGTAGAAAAATGGCTCTCCAATCAACATCTAATCCTAAACCCCAACAAAACTAAGCTGCTCTTAAAATAACTAAAGCCAGGATAAATTGTAGTAAAATCATATACTATACTGTTGCTATAATAATAATAATAATAATAATAATAATAATAATATTTTTTTTGTATTGGGTCGAGTTACACCAGATATATGAGGGGTGATGACAAGCTGAAGGTGGAAATGTTAGAAGCAGCTTGACAAATTAGACTAAACCCCATCCAACATCTGGGTATAAATGAGAGTATATCTATTTTTCCCTACCTGAAGGCAAGGAGTAACATTATCAACTAGTTAAAAACATGTTTTTCCATAGGCAGTCTTCTTATTATAAAAATAAAAACAAAATTTTGGGGGGTTATTATAATAGCAACAGTATAGTATATGATTTTTATGCATTTTATTAATTTGATAAATTATTAAGATAATATAATACATGCTGATTATTCATTTATATGACATTATGTAAATACATTTGTGTTTAATACTATATGGTTATATAAATGGAAATAGGTGTAATGGTATAATGAAATACATATATATTTTAATATGCACATTTTTATGAGTTTTGAAAGTGTTATGAGTTTATTATTATATTTATTTAAATATACACCAATATTTTTATTGATTATATGGGTTTTTCAAAGCAACTAGAACAGCTTAGTAAGATGTATTTTTATTTATTTTTTGATTAATTATTTTAGATTAATGAATTAATGCTTTGATGAATTTGATTGGTTGTAGCAAAATGATGTAACTATTTATGAGTGTTTTAAAATGTTCCACTGACTCTGATGATGTCGTATGTATTATGGTGAAAGCGCTAAGTTCTGTGGACTTTGGTGATTAAAGCAGTATTTTACTACAGTTTATCCTGGCTTTAGTTATTTTACAAGTTTGGCTCTTGTTGGGCTATTTTGTGTCTTTTTGCTGGTTATTTAAAACTAAGCTGCTCCTCTTCTCCCCAACATGCAGGACCCCCCTGCCATGCTTCAACATAACCGCTAACAATGGCACTATCATCTCCCAAGAAGCCAGACTAAACTACTGGGTGTAATAGTTGATAACAACCTGAAGTTTGATGCACATATCAATCAAACTATCAAAACAATTAATAAAAACTTGTCTCTCTTTACAGAATCAAACCTTTCCTTACCCCACTTGCTATAACTGCAATTGCCCATTCCATCTACTATCAACTCTTCTCTACACCTCACCTCTATTCTCCAACTTAAAACAGATCTTAATAAACTATCATCCTACTATAACCACATTGACAGATTTGCTACTGGCACAGCCTACCGGACACACCAGTGTCACAACCTAAATCGCTTAGGATGGCTTGAAATGCCTAGCTTACTGCAGTTCAACCAGCTAATAGTGTCACATAAAGTCCTTTACCAACCAGAAAATACACCTGCACTAAAAATATCATCAGCCCCTACACCAGCACCTGGCCACTGCGATCATCCACTAGACTCCTTGTTCAAACATACAAATCCAACTACTCAGCTGGGGACTCTCTGTTTGCCAACTCTGTTGGAAAAACATGGAGCAGACTCCCAGCTGACTTGACTCTAGAACCCTCACTAACTCAATTCAAAAACAAACTCATGAAAAGTATACTAAAGAACTCATTGGTTATGTCCTTGCACTAACCTTGACTAGTGACCTCTCTAGTACTTAGGTGCCTTACCTTCAACTACTTCTAACTTTTTTCTACCACACCATTTCAGGAAGGGTCAATTGTATAACTGCTGCTCAATGTGTCTTAAACCTGAATGTAATGTTATGTATATATAACTTTGAAAATAATGCTATGTTTTGTAAAGTGTTTTATAATAGGTTAGTACTATATGTGCTAAATGCTGGTATTGCTTATGACTGTAATCTGCTTGAAACTAGCATTTACTAAATGTTCAATGTGTATTATTATTGTGGCGCTTTTCTCCCCGGGCCTCCGCTGAAATGGACATATATCCAGTTGGACTATCCCGGTCAACAAATGTAAAATAAATAAATAAATAAATAAATAAAAAAAAAGATTACAAACATTTTTAAAAGATTTAGAAACAATATACAAAAAGTTTGACAGTTGCCAGCAATCACAATTTACAAAAAGAGGAATGTAAAACAGAAAACATTACATTTCTTAAGCCTTACTACAGACAGTAATATGAAACACATTAGATAATTAACTAAAAACCATTGTGGTATTTTCATTTGGTAGAAGTAAGACAAGAAGATAGCAGAATAGAAAACATTTGATTGAAGGCATGAGAAACTAGCCAGGAGTATTACAGGAGCATAGCCATTGTTGAGTAAGGTATTCCTTTAGGAGTTGCACTGTGCCTTTGTGGACTTAGAGAAAGCATATGACAGGGTGCCTAGAGAGGAGTTGTGGTATTGTATGAGGAAGGCGGGAGTGGCAGAGAAGTATATAAAAGTAGGACAGGATATGTACAAAGGCAGTGTGACAGTGGTAAGGTGTGCAGTAGGAGTGATGGATGCGTTCAAGGTGAAAGTGGGATTACATCAAGGATCAGCTCTGAGCTCTTTATTATTTGAAATGCTGATGGACAGGTGGACAGACGAGATCAGACAGGTGTCCCCATGGACTATGATGTTGGCGGATGACATTGTGATTTGCAGTGAGAGTAGGGAATAGGTAGAGGATACCCTGGAAAAGTGGAGATATGCTCTAGAGAGGAGAGGAATGAAGGCTAGCAGGACTAAGACAGAATATATGTGTGTGAGTGAGAGGGAGGACAGAGAAATGGTGAGGATGCAGGGAGTAGAGTTGGCGAAGGTGAATGAGTTTAAATACTTGAGATCAACAGTTCAGAGTAATGGTGAATGTGGAAGAGAGGTGAAGAAGAGCATGCAGGAAAGGTGGAGTAGGTGGATAAGAATTTCAGGAGTGATTTGTGACAGACGAGTACCATTAAGAGTGATAAGGGAAGGTCTACAAGATGGCAATGAGACCATCTATGTTATGTGGGCTGGAGACGGTGGCACTGACAAAAAGACAGGTATCAGAGCTGGAGATGGCAGAGTTAAAGATGTTAAGATTTGCACTGGGTGTGACAAGGATGGGCAGGATTAGAAATGGGTATATTAGAGGGTCAGCTCAGGTTGGACAGTTTGAAGACAAAATCAGAGAGGCAAGATTGCGTTGGTTTGGACATGTGCTGAGGAGGGATGCTGGGTATATTAGAAGAAGGTTGCTAAGGATGGAGCTGCCAGATAAGAGGAAAAGTGGAAGGCCTAAGATAAGTTTTATGGATGTGGTGAGAAAGGACATACAGCTGGTTGGTGTGACAGAGCAAGATGCAGAGGACAGGAAAAAATGGAAACATGATCTGCTCTGGTGCCCACTAATGGGAGCAGCCAAAAGAAAAAGAAGAAGGCCAGGGTGTTACACTAAGAATGAAATAATGTATTTTTACATCACATTGACTGCCAAACAGAGTAGGACAACTTAGTCTCCCTTTGCCTTGACTATGTCAGGCTTGGTTATTCTGACTTCTCTTGTTCAGTTTTCCCATATTAAGTAAAGCAGGACATATTTTCCCAGAATCCTCAGTACTCAACATTTTTTCTTGTAACAAAGGAGCTAAACTATGTAGATTCATTCCACCTGCATTCACAGGCGATAACAGCTTAGCCATTCCTAAGCCAGCCTGTACAACTCTATCCACCATAGGAGTCTTTGGCTTCTTTTTCGTACCAGTATCAGTGGTAGGACAGATGCCTGGAAGTTAATTTTCCTTTGTGCTGATGACATAAAGTTGCATAACATGATTTATACAAAGGAAAATGTAAAGAGGACTGCAGTAGATGTAGCAAGCCTGGAGGAATTATTCATCATATGGCAGCTTATACCTCACAAACTCTTAGCCAAAGGCCTAAAATAATGGGAGAGACAAAGTTCCAAAAAATAAGGACAGATTTTAAATATTGCTCTTATAAACTTAGAAAGTTGCTAGAATAACAGGAGTACAAATTGTATGTGGAACAGACTAAAAGCATTAGGCAAATGGATATTTTTGGCAGCTTAAATTCAGTGCAGCATAACACATAAAGAATTAATAAAAAAAAGAACAAGAAAGGTGAGGAAACAGTAGTAACAATATGTAAGGCATGGGACTGTGTTGGCCATAATATTAAAAGTATATGACAGAAGCTGTTGTGTAGCTTATAAGAATATAAAGAATATAAAGAGCAAACAGTGTATCATCATTCAAAACAAAATTCCAGTTTAAAGAGTAGTGGCTGAATGGGAGATACTTCTTCTAACGACAGTAGGGAAAAACAAAAATCGCCATGAGGTGAGTTATCCTGGTTTTGCATTATGACTAAAGTCTTTATGTCACAGGTACAGGGTTTGGTTCTGACCTCTAATTAATTGCTAGGTTTGTAATAGTCTGTAGACTGATAGCCTAGTATTTACTGATAAAAAATGCATAAGCTGCTAATCTACAGTTTATATGATGCATAGAAGAAAGGAGTTGACTAGAAGAGTGAGGCAGTACTCATCTGCTATAGTATGTTATACCTATTTGGCACTTCATCTAATGGCACTTTAATCCTGAGTTGCCAGGTGACATTGACATATCTCAGGTTGTCTGCAGTGCTGTACCAGCCTTTCTCTTTCAGTAGAAAACATGACTTCCCTAAAATGAAAAAAAAAATATATAAAGTTCAACAAAACACCACACCCTTCACCAATGTATCCCAATAAGCACTCTGCTTTATTTGCTGACGATACCTCCTCCGTGCCAAACTGAATTTATGTAATTAGCTCAAAACCAGCTCTTAGAAACAACAGCTGCTTTGTTCTGCTGTCTCTGTTGTAGTAGAACTTGCATAACACTCAGCTGAACTTTATTAAAACTTGCTAAATCAAAACATTAATAACTTCTGAAATCTTTAGTGAAAGATCTTGTGTTAATTAAAGAAGGCTTTGTTGTTTAACATGTACAGCAGTGATCTGGCAAACAGGCTAGAGGCTGACTGCATTTTTATCGCATATTGTTTAGCTTCTTTAATTCTTGACTTAGAAAACCTTACATCCAAGTGTCAAGTCAGTCTCCACTTAATAATATCTTGCATTTGATTAGCTCACTATGTTTTAGATTAAACACAGAGCATGCTAAGTTGTCTGAATCAGAATATCTGCCCGAACAAAACTTTGTCTTTATCATTACTTACATTTTGATGAGCACAAAAGAGCTCAGTATTATTGAAAGACAAGAAGAGAAAAGGGCATTTCAATTTTTGCATGCAATGCACACACACACACACACACACACACACACACACACATATATATATATATATATGCAGCACATTCCTTGCTAATATTAAAGCATAGCAACAGCTTGGAAAGATATCCTTTATAGCACCCTCTTGTATCTTTCATAACCTTATTTCTGGATTGTTTCAAATTTGTAGTGACTACAGAACTATTACTTAACTTCAAATTACTGTGGATTTTGTTTCCAAAATTCCCCCATAAGAGCTGTCTAGTGGAATGGGTAAAACGCACAAACACTTTTGCGTGTGATATTGTTAACACGCTGAAGAAACTCACACAGAGATCATGAGCAGTGCTTGATGATATGTTATTACCAAGCACAGGCAGACAGAAACAGAACTACTTACACTTTTTAATATATTACACTCACCCCCCCCCCAATATCTTAGATCAAATTAATAACTTACTGGGGTAAAAATGGTACTTCGGTGTCCATGCATACAATCCATAGACTAAAACTGAATCACTTGAGTACCAAGTGCTTTTACTTTAGGAGTGAAGACCCCCACGTGGGGCATCAGGGGTCTTCCCTGCTGAATACCCAGGACATGAAAATTTGCTTACATATGAGCAGATGAAGTATGAAATGATCAGGGCATGACACTCTAGCAGACTACAGTCTATAGTCAAGACAGCTTATTCAGTACCGGTACACAGTCAGACCCATTCATGTGTAGTTTTGATATTTGGATTAGGGGTCTTGACTAGTTTATTGATGGTTGAATCAGTGACCTGGTCTAAGCACTCTTCTCCAGTTCAAGTCTGAAAAATGAAGTATAGATTTCCTTGATCTGGGCTTGTTTCGATGTAGAATTTTCATTTTGCTCACCTCAGGAAACATGATCCTTGTGCTGAGCTAGTACCTTCAAGACTGCAGTGTTGAGGATACCCAGTAAATGGCCAAGGCCTATAGCATGGAACTTAGCTAACTCTGGATACCTTATCCCCATGCCATGCATGCCTTGCTCACTTCAGGTCAAGAAAACCATAGACTGAGTCTGAGCTTACTTCCTTGACCTAAGGAGTCCAGGGCAGAGGTTAGATCACAGAAGTCATCATTCTGGCTGATTTCAGGATAAGAACAAGAAGATACGCGGTTCCACTAAGCCACTACTTTAATATAACAAAGTTTTAAGTGCTTTCATCCACAGATGCTGGACTTCATCAGAAGGATTATTATTATCTTTATATAATTATTATTTTCTTTTTGTTTTTAATTGCATATAAATGTTCATGTATTCTTTACATCAACTTACGTTCTGTCTTGCCCACATAGAACGAGAAACATTCATGACAGGCATACAAGATACACAACACCTTGTTGCAGTTGAATTTTCCATATGTGCTTACTAACTGATCTACTACTATAACTTTATATCCCACCTGTATATATTGGCTATACCTGTAACTTCCACATTTTGACATATTGTATTCGGTTTTGCTATGTTTAACATCTACATTTTCAAAAATATTTTTAAGACTTCTACTTTTCTTATAAATAATATGATGTTTATATACTGGCATTGATAAATGCACATTTTTTGTATACTATTAAAAATAGATTCACTGTGTACAGAATAGGTAGCAACGAATGACGTATCATAATTAATTGCATTATTATTGTTGTTATTATGAGTATTTATATAAAATTAAAAACAAAAACTAACTAATGCTTTACATAACATATTAATAATAATCCTTCTCATTATTTTACTTTTTGCATATTGGAGCAAGTTAAATATAATCCAAGGGGAGGTCCATGGAAATTAATATTGGAGCTCTGTGACTTAGATGGCAAATGAGGTTACAAACTACTGTGTTACCGAGGTTAAAGAAATAACATTAATTGCCTGCTTATTGAAACTTAAATCCTACCAAAAGTGAATTTAAGATGTATTAATTAATCTTTATTTTCTGATTTTAAATATTTTTCATAGTACACTAATTTTTATATTCTTATTGATAACACCTGACAATGATTTTGTATATTTAAACTTTCCCCCGGATTCATGAAGCCTGCACCAGGCGCAGGCATAGCATATGCGGGACAACGCCAAATATGTCCGCCGAGCGATTCCAGTACGAACCAACTCCACGTGCACTACCGGCGTATGCCAGATCTACGCAGCCCTCGGCATAGGTATGCAAATCACCCCATGCGCAGTGTCGCACCATGCTAATGAAGGCATACAGCGATTCACGAAGTGGTGCAGGCATAGCGCAAGCACATGGAAATGTAAACCAAAAAACATGGTTTACATTTTCCCAAACAGAACATCGGAGTTATGGAAGTGGAACAGACTCATGTATTACAAAGTTAACATATGCCAATAGCGAAATACACAGCCAATGGCACAAGAAAAGATGTACAACACCTAAAAAACAACATTTAATGTCATGTCCACAGTAAAACAACATTTAATGTCATGTCCACAGTAACGCACAGTACAACCACAGGGCATGTGTGTGCAAACAGGAATACAAAGGAAATATATACAAATGTCATAAAATCGCAATGAAAGACAAATCAGGATTGCACCATAATATGCAATGGTAGGCATGGCACACAACAAGCAAGGCGCAAGGGTTGCCAAGGGACCGCGACAGTGTTCAGCACTGTAACTATGAATTAGTAGTCAATGCCATGCAAATGAGGCAGTTAATACTGAATCGCAAACGTCCCACTGGATTAAGGATGTACCTGACAGCGCAGTGCTATAACACCAACGAGTGTATCAGAGGTGATACATGACATCAGCAGAGGGGTGTGCCACCGTATCAGTAAGCACATTGGAGCAATGCAAATCTGGCCTGGCCGTTGCTAAGCAAAGCTGCAGGACAGGGGTGGGGAGGAAGGTATAGAACCATTTAGCTGAGAGCACACATGGTGCCCGAAAGCGCATGTGTACGGGGATGAAATCATGGCCGAAACCCGGTAAGAGGATGCACGCGCCGCGAACAATAGCACAAACAGGAAGGTCAGGGGAAGAAAAGAAGGAAATGCCGAAGCAGGGTAATTGGCGTACTAATGAGCAATTAACACCAGTCAACTCACAGCGGCCAATCAACGGCAGTAGACAAGCCTGCATGCAGAAACCTGCAAAACAGGATAGGGGAGGCATAGGATTGCAAAGAAAGGAGGGGAGGACTTGGAATGCAAAGATAGGAGAACTGTCATAGCAGAGCAAATCAAACCCACAGTAGATCGGCAATAGCACACATTACGCAAGATAAGCCAGGTCTAGGAAAGTACAAATGAAAGCAGGCAGCTGGATGCATGCCAGCAAATGGTAGGTGTAACATGCACAAATGTAAATGGAAGGGCAGGAGGTAATTCACGGCATCCAAATGTAATGCAACACCAAAGGCAGCACAATAGTGGTTCCGTTAATAAAACACAGAAGATATCCTGTAGCCACGATCATACATACACACCCTATGACATCATCAGTGTTCACAGCAAAACAGTATAAAGTGTGAAAGCACCCAACACACACCTGTGTATTCCCAAACACCGCACCATAGGTGTAAACAGACGGGGAACTTTTAAAATGTACATGTTGGGAGCTGCCATAGCTGTGATTCATCAGCATGTGTTACAGACCGACGGTGTTGTGGAGGATGATGCCGACAACCACCGTAGGCCTCGGACGAGGAGAAGAGTGTTCAGACCAAGGGTAACCTACCATGGGCCACATGATTTGGCGATAGTAGAGCATTACAGGGTGGACAGGGACATCTTACAGCAAATAGTAGAGCTGTGCCGGCCATGCCTGAGAACCAGAAACAACAGAGAGGAACCCATCCCAGTGGACACGAAGGTATGTGTAAGCTTGCGAATACTAGCCACAGGTACCTTTCAAAGGCCAACTGGAGATATAATGGGGATCTCACAGGCATCAGCATCCAGGGTACTACACCAGTTCCTGGATGCCATGTTACCACATGCAAATGAGCATATATACTTCCCCCAAACTCAGAAGGAGTTCGCCAGCAATATGCGTCACTTCCACTATGTGGCAAACTACCCAGAGGTACTGGGTGCGATAGACTGCATGCACATACAAATCAAGTCACCACCCAGTGAGTATGGTAGGCACTACATAAACTGCAAGGGATTCCACTCCATCAACTGCCAGGTCGTGTGCAATGCCCAGGGCATTATCATGGATGTGTGTGCTGGCAGCCCTGGAAACTACCATGACTCCCATATCTGGCATGCCTCACAGGTGTATCAGGTATTTGTCAGGGGGGACATCCCACAAGGCCACCTTGTGGGGGATGCTGGCTATGCACTGGAGCCGTGGATGATGACCCCCATCAGAAATGCATACACACCAATGCAAGAATGCCATAATGAGGCACACGCACAAACCAGAATCATCATAGAGCGTGTGTTCGGGATGCTGAAATCACGGTTCCAGTGCTTGGACACATCTGGTGGAGCCTTGCAGTACTCTCCAGGCACGTGTGCCCACATCTTCATAGTATGTGCCATGCTACATAATATGATCCTGCGGAAACAGCTGCAGCAGGGTCAAAATGGGGGAGGCCCTCACAGCCCACCGCAATTGCCAAGGCCAACACAGGCACAGAGGGATCCAGACCACGGACACACTGTGCCAGCCCCAGTAGGCAGATGGAGGCATGCCCAATATGCCTACACCTTGGCAAAGAGGGAATGTATAGCACATACCTTGACAGTGTAGGCTCCCACGGACTGACACCCCTCCCCACCTGCACACACAGTAACATGGATGGCACACAAACACGACTACCTGTAAATTGTGATGTATAGGTGGCCCACTGTGGAATCCTACATAGGCAGCCCTCAAACATTGTACACGCAACAGCCATTGGAACACAGAAATGTCAACACCTGAACAGTAGATGCGCCTATCAGCATCTGTCGGTGCTGTGTGTATAGGTTCTCAGGTACATCGGTAGGTACATGCCCGATTGTCAGAGGCAAAACACCAAACGGGGCAAACAGTGACTCCCGTCGCCACAACATCGAGTAAGCAACTGTCGCTTACTGGAGCAGAGGCAATCACGGGAGCACATGTGTGTAAGCACTGTCCTACACACACTCATCACGGATTCCCCGCTGCATTACTGAGGGGCTCCACAAAATGTAATCATGGATGTTGTGTCAAGGCAGGGGATGTACCCATGACAGGCATTCGTCACCCCGGCATGCTGCATCCATGGTCGTATGAAGGTGTAGCAAATTATCGGGTGTATCTAATTGTGATATACATACCCAATGCCGGAATACAGCCAGTAAACATCACATGGACATACCATTAACTGGACTCATCAATTTGTAAACTAACAGAGTTATCCATGTGAGTGTAGTGTGGAGTAACTGCTGTAGTGTACTGCACATACAAAATGACATAATTCGTGTACAACCCCCAGATGTCCAAGTGGTACATGCAGTGACTGTCGTGCATGTTCCCGGCCCCACATCCTGCAAGGGATGTAACGTAATCACAATGGCACGGTAATGCATTCCGGATGCAGGTCATCAGAATATGTGTAGCACACGTTAGCGGGAATAAGCATTGCCCACAGCTGGTAAGCGATGTTTAAATACGACTATACGGATATGCGTGAAACAGGGCTAAGCGTCACCGACCACTGTGCAGATCACGGTCAATGATGTACAGAACAGGTGAAACCAGCATTAGTCACCCCTGAACAAATAGCGCCTGCTCTGAAGAATAAAACGACCACTGCCAGGAGTGGAACAGGCATTCATGTATACAATCACCCAACACTATTGCTAGGCAAGATGTATGTACGGTAGGGTTGCCACAGTTTAAATGACCAATGTGGGACATACGCCAGATGTCTGCAGGATGACACATACACCCGGCCAGTACGAAAACCAGAACGTCAGTGTTTTGCATAGATAAAAAGCTTATTCTAGTAATGGTCGCAGGTATGTGTTCCGTGTCCTGTAACATGTAGGTGGGTCAGATACAGAATAAGTGTTTTATGCAACTATGACATAAACTATAGGGAATATGCTTGTCCCAAAGTCACAGGACATTTGCTATGTTCACAAATATTTCGCAGGACACAACTGCACAAAGAGGGACTGTCCCTCGCAAAGTGGGATGGGAGGTAATCTTAATCTATGGCAGGTGTGTAATGTGACAGGTACAGACACAAATGTGCAGAGTCCAGGAAACACAGTATACACTGACAAACACACAATGAAAGGCGTAGCATGCCTGTCACCACCCCTGTCCAAGATATGTATATATATATATATATATATATATATATATATATATATATACATATATATATATATATATATATATATATATATATATATATATATATATATATATATATCTACACATATATAATACAGATAGAAATGGCGATAGTGTGATATATGTCGATATACAAGGGGTCACTGACATCTGCAAATATATAGATAGGTCAACGACATTCAAAACACCTTTGAGGTACAAATAAATAGGATACCGCCAACTATGGAACGTGTCACACACCGACACGCGTAACCAGGAGACAGAAAGAACACAGTACTGGAACAGTAGAACAGCGAGCAATATGACGATAGTAAGGACAGGTACTCACCACTGGCAGCAGTGCAGTCTACGTAGGTACCGTGTACAACTGTGGTTGTGAGTGATGTAGCCTGTGTACGTGTGTTGAGGGTGCCATGTGTGTTCCCGTGTGACTAAAGTGTGTGTGTGTGTGTGTGTCCGCATCGTGTGTCTGTAGGTGGCAACTTGGAGGTAGATGATTATGTTAGGTGCGGGTGTAGCTAGCCGTAGGCATGCGGTAAACACCTGTCCCACATTGGGAGGGACAGCCCCCCCCGGGCAGGTGTGTCCTGACATGAAACATTATAAAGGGCAACTGTCCGAGAGTTTAGGACATTAGTATGTCCCAAATATTATGCAATAGTTGCAGGAAATACTCATGCCTGTATGTAAGAAACGGAAATGTTACATGCAAACCGATAAGTAGTTAAGGACCAAGAACAATTGGTATGTAATGAGGATAAAAGTATGTGCTATCCTGTGTACTGACCGTGGCCATATGTCAGCCTGTAAACACCACTGTGTGACCTGCAAGTGTCCAACTATGGCCATATGAAAAGGTGGCAAGCCATGTCACAGAGAGTCTGACACCAACACCACTGCAATGACTGCAAATATCTGGGACAGACATACATGGGATAGCGGTCATTTACAAATATCCCTGCACATATCGCCGTACATCCGGAGGTATGGAAGTATCAACCTCACCTGCATACCATATAGAAACCAATTAACAATGGCCCAAAGTAAATTCCCATAACAGAAGTCTATTAAGTGATAGCACTGTAATTAAGGAAGGGGTCCACACACATATATATGGACTACGTAGAAATGCAAGCCCCACAAAACCGTATATGCTACGTACACCCGCCTACATCCCCCACACTGGAAACAATAGCAATACAGACCGTAACCACAGCCCAAACATCTAGTTAGTTAATTACATCTGCTGAACCGTTAACATACCTTGTGAGAGACACATGCAAAATTGTATCCGTCGTATAACGGAACAAATGGCAATGTTACAGGTGTTTGCAATAGTCCTTTATCAGACGGGTGGGATGACAGGTACAGTCACAGGTAGAACCACATACTCAAGCCATCACACACAATCCACGGGGGACATGACTCCAAAATAGACTTGGCTCTACACATAGCAGTTGCAATTACACACAACAAAACACAATACAGGCCATCTCCCCGAAGGCAGGGCAAATGGCCAATGCCCAAGTGGAGAATTCAGTTATACCCCACTGTTGCCGCGTAATTGGCGAATGGAGTTGCTGTACAGCTGAAGTGCACGTAATTAGTCACACCGGACCACCAATTGGCGGCAGTAAACCACATGTTGCAGGTATAGACGTATATAAGGATGACTTGCCAGATATGCAAACTGTATGCTCATACCATAAAACAGTTTAAAAAGTGATACAGAAGAGCGAGATAGAGATGAAACACCAGAATGATATCAAGGTATGTAGAACACTAACCATATGTATAGTATGTTCTGTATTAAGTTATGTCAGTGTATGCATAGCCTGGTTTGCAGTAATTAAAAGTGTCCACCATGCATAAAGTGGGGAATGGTATTTATGTAGTGATGTCTTGCTGATCGTACTAATGCTTGTAGAAGTTGTGCATCCAGCAGTGGGCCACAAGGTAAACAGCACAGACACCACAAGGGATGCAACATGACGGCTTTAAACAGAACAATGTCATACGACCTGCCGT
Organism: Protopterus annectens; assembly: GCF_019279795.1. NCBI lineage: Eukaryota > Metazoa > Chordata > Ceratodontiformes > Protopteridae > Protopterus > Protopterus annectens. Next base: position 161,284,019 of record NC_056735.1, read on the forward strand.
CAGTGGCAGGGTATGTCCAATAAGTACGTGCCATAGCAGGGGATAGTATATGTGGATATACTGTAACAGTACGCATGTGTATGGGCATATAACGTCAATGACATGTCTAAGGTGGACCCTCTGTGTAAGTATGCTTTGAATTATGGGATACCATGTAAAACATGTGTAATGTATAGTACAGTAGATTGATATGTCAGATATGCTACACAGGAGAACAGGCATATGATGCATAACAAAGGTATCATATAGTGATGTGAGTAGTATGTAATTAATTTATGTATAAACAGTTATGATGAAATAAATAATGTAATCCACTCTGTGCATTTGCAAAGGGCGCAAACATTACTCCCATACTAGAATAGCAGAAGAGATGTGACAGACAAACATGAACATGATTGGCCTGTACAATAATAGGATACATATGGCCTGTAGTCACGGGACATTGTAATAGCGTGACAGCTAATCTAACTGGAAGGACTATTCCAGTAACCATGCACAAAGGACATGTAATAGCTCCACAGGTTCATAGTGGGGTACCATGCAGCCTGGCAAGTCTATGTGTAACAACAACTACAGTGTGCACACCAGTGGCACCTCTCTAGGGTAGTGTCCTGTGAACAGAAGAGCCATGTGTAACCTGCATCTCTGCACAGTTTAGCCACTGTAGTGATCCCTAGCGTACATGTGTCCACCATCCACCAAGCGAGGTATCACATGAACACTGCTACTGACTGTCCATGCGTGATGTACATAGGAATCATGTCCCAAAGCATGGTGAGTGTCCGGTCTGGGAATGCAGCCCCCAAGCACATGCCACACACTGTCGCGTGTGTGCACATATCCATGAGCATCATGCTCATAGTGGCTGTTGTTTATGTCATGTATGCGGAGTATATCCATTAACATATTTGCAGACATGGGCCCTGTCTTTGCAGCAGAGGTCACCCCTGAGTTTGTAGTCCGCAAATGTGTACAGACATGGTGTCTGTACATAAGCCGCAAACTTTAACTGTCGTAGCTCAATAAACGTCATGGTGTTTTAATGTTGAGTTATGTAAAGCTGTTGTGTAAGGTACACCCTAAGTGGTGTGTTGTACCCATGGATGTGTGTATAAGTCCAGTGTTCAGAGGTACAATGGGTGCGTATGTACCAGCTACACACCCAGTACAGACATGTGTGGACATGTATAAGGATATCCATGCCACAGTGGCAATGTGGTAATCACAGGAGTGTGTGCGACATACATGTGTCTTACAAACACGTACAATGCGACATGTATGTAGGGGACTAACACCTATGTGATAACCAGTGGGTGGATGGTGTACTGCAAAGGTGATGTTCATACCAAGTGTCATGCAGGTAGAGGCCATGATGTTCATATCGGTATCCGTCACAGTGACACCCGTATGGATGGGGTCTGTATCAGCTGGTGGAGCAACAACGGCGCTGGGAATGCAGTGGTCTGTAAAGCTAGGCAGGGAAGTCCACTTAGTGGTAGCCTGTACCTCAGGGAAGCATATACCGAACATGAGGGCCCCATGACTGAGGACTGTAGTATGCCAAGTGTAACTGGAATGCAGTATGTGATATGGTATGCCACCCTCAGTGTGTGTGTCCCGTCCATTAGCCACTTTGCATAACATCCGGAGACATATGTTGTGATGTGCAGGTGGATGTGTATGTTGTCAATACCAGAATGGAGAACGGTGCTGAATGGCAGCGAGAGGATAATGCAGGCTGTGTGGACCCCCATGTCATCATCAACTACTCTGGCGACTGTATGAAAGGTGTTCAACAGGTGTAGAAGGCATGCTGTGGCCCCAAGACCAACCCAGCTGGCATCAAAGGACTGGAGCACAACAAAGACTCAGCAAATGATGTCCATGATGATGTGCCCTATAGCCGTGCATAACAGTCCAATGAGGTGTGTAGGGCAATAGTCCCAGTCGTGCATTGTGGCGCCACCTGTGTGGAGTGTTACTGTCGCTGTGTGCCAGTCAGGGGCCACAATGTCTGGTACAAGGCTATTACTGAATATGGTGTCCCAGTGGGGAGACATGCTGTTCAGAGGTCTGTGGACATCACAGCCTGGGATTTTGTAGGGTGACAAGGGGCCTGTGTCCTAGGATATATAGAGTGCAAGTCAGTACTGTGTAGGTGTGACCGCAGGTACACCACAATGTTCCTGCAAGGAATGTGGCCCCGCAGGGAGTGAGAGGGTGTAATGTTAGCATTGAAGCCATCAGACAGCATGTTGCCAACATCACCTGTTACTGTCATGTTCCAGAGTGACAGTTGTATGTGTGAGAAGATGTGGGTATTGCATACGACTACTGACATATCACCATAATGCCTTTATGGTACATCTCGGAATGTGTCACAGTAATGTGTAAAGCTAGTTATTGAGTATGTGATGAGGGATCCCGTGGCCCTACTGAAGCTGACCAGTGAGTTAACCCACCCATGGAATGTAAACCACTGTGCAACAGCCCCCACCTGTTGTTGTAAAGTATGTCCGTGGGACCGCACCCCCCAGAGTGTTGTCTGTTATCTAGTGTGTACCATCATGGCTCTGTGTGGAATAGTATGAACCATATTGTCGTGTATGTGCTAAAGAAGTGCACTGAGGTATGTCTCAGCATTTGCATGTGCATTGTCCACCTGCATGTGTGTCACGACAACAACTACCGCTGTCATACGACATCTGTAGTTGGTGTTGTAGTACTCATCTACTATGTATGCCATGAAGTGTGTGGTGCCGGTATGTGGCTAACAAGGGTGAGTAGCATATGTTCAGATTCCACCAATAAGGGGATAACCCCAGGTGTGGAACAGCAGCCACATGTTGGTAGTGTCCATGTCAAGGATACTGTTGGTCTTGGAGGTGGTGTATGGTTATGCCTCACGCACAGCATGTGCCTAATGTGTCGGTACATGTGCAGCTATCACAGTTAAGTGTGGGCTACTGTCAGTCTTACATCAGTAGCAGCAGTAGTTCCGGACACAGTTATATGCACGTGGAGCACCTGTGATGCATTGTGCTAAGTAACCAGCCGGGATGTGTATACAACATAGTGGAATATGGGGACACCTCAGCTGTGGGTGTGCCAGTCCAGGTACGTGCCTGAGAGGTACGGTCTGTCTATAACCAGTCATTGCAGGTGTGCTCTGCAGAGCCAAGAGGCAGGTCCCAGTCACTGCAGAGATATTGAAGTGGTGCAGTATCAGGTGTGGATTGCCTGCATGCATCACAGAGGATGATGTCAAGCATTGTGTGACATGACCACATGCGTCACTAGCCAGTTCCCATTCTGGTGGTGACTGTTATTGGACACTGTGCAAGACAGGCAGTATAAAAGCAGCAAGAGTCCAACATGTGATCCGTACTCCCAGGGCTGACAGGTGCAGGTCAACTGTGCCACAGCATCATGTTGTTTGACCAGGTCTGTCAAAGTGGACCTATACTAGACACCTGTGGAATGACAGCAGAAGCATGGACAACTGTTGGGAGTGACACAGTCGTTCGTAGTACAGTGGTAACAGGTCCGGATGACCGCAAAATGCTTCCCAGGGTTTGGACCACACCATCAGGGCTACAACACTGGTGGGCTATTGCATGTCCCTGCACACGTAGTCTGTGCCCTGAGATACAACTTCAGTCACACAAACATGGAAGATGAGTCACTTCATACCTGCTGAGTTGTGGCATGTGTGCATAGGTTATGTTGCAGAACCAGTTACTTGACAGCAGGATGTAAATGACTATCACCTTGTGTAGCCTGCTGAGTGGAACAGCAGTGTGACCACCGACAGTCACCTAAGACAGGTGTGTTGTGTATGTTATGACACCCTATTGGCTGTATGTGATGGGCACACGTGTCTGTGGGCTATAGGTTGGTGTGGTTGTGTTTGGCGATGTGGGCTGTCATTGGTGCCCACATAGAGTATGGAGGGGTACTGTACAAGGTGTCTCCGTATGTGTGGCCTGTGGTGAAGATCATGTGGGACTATGTGATGTGTGGGGTGCGTTGTCAATGTTGCACATCCCCACATGACTGTCAGGTACAGTCAGGGTTGGTGACAGTATAACCCCCAGCAGGGCTGCATATGTGCATCCCCCACAGGCTGTACTGTTGTATGTTGGGAGGTGTGCATTGACTGTGTACATGAGAATAGCTCTATTGCCACATGTACAACATAGTCATCATAGTGACAGGCAATAGCACTGGTACGTGCCAGTTGGACATGCCTGTATATAAGTGGTACGTGCCAGGTGGACATGCCGTATAAACCACCATGTCTCACGAGGTATGTGAGTGATGTGTGTACGACAGCTGCTGTACTGTTAGCAAGCTGGAAATGTATGGACAGACAGTGTACCTGTGAGGACTGGTGTGAAATGGGTGCTAAACTAAGCAGTAGCTCATAACAAGAAGCTCTGAACAAGTGCCGAGCATGCCCATACATTACAGATAGGGTGTTGGATAATATCAACCCACAAGTGTTGACAACAGTCATGATTGGTGGCACCACATCAGAACACTCCTGGGTATGGTCTGCAAGTTCATGAACCATTATCAATGTAGCTGTTAGCAGTACAGATGTACAAGACAGTACGGATGTTCGGCTACAAATGCCTTTGTATGTCACAGGAGTGTTCTACTAGTGGCCTGTTGACAGACTCACAACTACTAAAGGTGCTACAGTGACATGTGCATATCACACGGTGTCAGCTACAGTAAACCAGGGTTAATGTGATGTACCCCACCCGCATTGTAGCCCATACCACACAGACAAATGTCAGCCATCTGTGTATGTGAGGATGTGAATGGCCATGACCTATGGGCAATAGTTGTCACAGTGTTGCGAACAACATACAGAATGGGCTGTGTGTGTGATGTGTGTGACATATGTACACATTCTGGTGGATGATATCAGCAATGACACCACTAGGGGAATACACCCGTACCCATTAAGAAACATCTAGGCTGTGGTCAACATTATGGGCACTGTGTTAGGGATGCTGTCGTGTGGTACAGTGGTTACATTTGTGTTCTGCTCCCAACCCTGCCACGTGTGTTTTGTGTGTGTGTGTGTGTGTGTGTGTGTGTGTGTGTGTGTGTGTGTGTGTGTGTGTGTGTGTATTTATCTACATATATATATATAGATATATATATATATTGTATATAGATATGTATATTGGGATTATCACTCTTGAATGTGCTGCATTATCTGTACGTGATCACCTTGGATGTATGTACATCTGCTATGGCTCTGTGATAGTGCACATACTGTGTGCTGTAGTGATCATGGGTTATACTTGTGTAGTGACTGGTTATTGTGTTGCTGGGTATTACACGGGCATTGGAAACAATGTTAGTACAGCACGTTTGAATGGTCATATGCACATCTCGGCAACAGTCAGCAGTGGTTATTACACTGGAGGGTGAGTATGGCTCATATCCGTATGTAGTAACTGACAATTCTATGCAACTCAGGTTAACATTACAGACTCACGTTTATCCACAGGTTGTGGTACAGATCCCAGGACTGTATGTGTATACATTGACAAGTGCAGGACTGGGTTGTGTTGGATGCATGGAGGGGTGTCCATGGCCAGTAATGGCGATCTCTACAGCCTGGCAGGTACGGTCTGTGACTGTCCCACAACCTCCTGTATATGGCTGACACATGCTGTACCTGTGTATATGCAGACACACACACTTACCACAAACAGCTACAAACCAATTACATCACCATTGGGCCATGCAATAACCATTGTCCCTCACACACACACACACCTACGTGTACATTGGATGGCTCAATGACAGCTCTGGAAATGTAACACTACACCCTGTGCATATGATGTCACCTGTGCCACCACCTGTGATGTGTAACATTGATGCAGGATCAGACTAACCTGGTGCTGATGCACACGGTGGCTTTATTCCACTGTATTGATGTTAGCATGCTGTTAACACACAGTGTGTTACTTCCAGGTGTATATCAGCAAGCATGATGCATTGCAGCTATGACTATCAATGTAGCATAGTTTACAGCACTGTTAATTCTGATGATGTATTCTCCATCCATGTGCCATTTCACTGATGTGTGTAGTATTGGCAGCATGTGTGTCTGAGTGTGCAGTACGTGTTTGATGTGTGTAGTACACATGTATGCATGCTTACAAATGCATACACTGGCATATACGACATTACACGGGCTTCACCATTCGTACACTAGCTTACTCGTTCTTCCACACGCGCATACGGGCTAACACGCGCGCACACATGCTTACTCGGGCTTACTGGCGTGCACGGGCGCAGACACACTGTGGGCAGGTTTGCAGGTCACATTGGTGGTATCCATGGTGTACACCGTCAGTCTCCTGACGTTCCCTAGGATAGCTCATAACACGCCTCTTCCACTGAGTACTGACAGCAAACATGTGACACTGCTCCGGTGAGATTACAGTGTTTTATACATACACACTCATGTTGTCACCTATCTTCTACTCTAATAGTCCCCTTATCCTACACTACACTGTACAGGCTTGGCCCATATGGCATGACATGTTGTGATTCACTATCCTCAGCCTCACTTGCATCAGATTGCCTACAAATGCTTCGTTACATCTCTGACAGAGCGCTTCCACACATAACAACCAGTATGCAGTAGCCATGTTGTCTCCAGCTTGCCATTCATCTGCATGGCATACTATCATCTAACTAAAGCTACATTTTGTATGTATATTATACATATTTGACTTGTTTTGAAGCGCAGCGCGTTCTCGTGGTGCTGCGCTATGCTTCCACACTGAAGATCGGGGGAGGACAACTACTGTTTTATTGATATCCAATGGACAAAGCTGCCACTAGCCTTGGACTTGGACATTGGCATGCTTCTTCGACTGTATTCATACTGTATTTGCAGCTGTCATTGCTCCGTTTAGCAACGTGCAGAACGTTAGTCGCTTAACATCCGGGTACATTTCTGCACATAACTCTGCTCTTGCACGGACAGCTTACTGTTTCATGTATCGCGTATTTACATCATTTGCATAGCTTTCACATACAAATGGGGTATGTTGCAAATCCCAACATTGTCCGTGCAATGTTCATGTTACGGGCGGTCTTGCACGCCCCTATGGGTGTTTGCTGAATAGCCTGGCAGTCATCTTTCCTTGCTGTACTCTCACTCAATCCATACACACCGGAGGCTTCGTGTATCATGGCCTAGGCTTTGCTGTGTGCTATGTCTATTTGTGGTGTATGCATGGCTGTGGGTATGTCCCACTGTCATCATTGGTAAAGGTGACAGCCCTATAGGTTCTTCATGTAGACTGCTGTGTCATTTGACATGTCAGCACATACCTGCGGCCAATACTGAACTTCCTACTGCAGCGCTTTTCATACCTTCTGAGTTATCTTGCAGTCGATAATGCTGTTTCCTCAGACATGTATCTGTTTCTGATCATACCTCTCAAACTCCTAGAGCAAAACATTTGTACAAAGCCTAACATGATGGGGGGACAAATAGGGGCAGATTTTAAATATTGCTCTTACAAACGTAGATAGTTGACAGTATAATAGGTTTTGCATTAGTATGACTTTTCTGAAGGATTTGGGGTCTTAAACTCAAATGTTTGTCATTATTAATGACTTCAGTTCTCAGGTATTTGCCAGACAGGTACAGATTGTAAGAGGAACACACCAAACATATGAGGCAAACATCTGCACATTCTGTGAGACTCTGTACATTTGCGAGGTATGTTTCTGATATAGGATATCAATTTTCTTACACCAATACACACAATATATGGCACCATCACAGGCCAGATGCCATTACATTCCTATTGCAGGACACACCCACCCAGAGGGTTGTATTCCCACACAGGCCAACAGGTGCTTATCCACACTAATTATTCTATCATGTACCTTATGTGTACGCCGGTATTTGCACTTTCCGTCAGTGGCAGAGCTCACATACGAGTATGGGGGACTGGACACTGTATCGGTGACACTGCATGACACCCTGAGGGACACATGTCTTTTGAGTCTATTAACCTTCCACATTGACTTTCACAGGGCATACGTTGTCATTCACATTTGTCAAAATACATGCTTTTGACTTGTACATGTTTTGTCATTTGTCCTGACGTCTTTCTTCTCACCTGTCCACCTAGTATCACTAGTTCTGTACATTTATTTAGGACGGGTTACCTTCATACCTCTCACCTGTACACATTATGGGTAAACGCCCCGAGGTTTGACCTATGATTCTGTTACATTTGTCATAATAATGTGCCTTTCTGGTAGATTGCTGGCAAGGCATGACAGACTGTGCGGTTAGGTAATAATGACTGACATTTCTATTTCATGATTACTAACTCTCATAACATTTGTATTCCTGACTACGCCATTATTCTATCAATGTTCTGACTTTGTCTGGGGTATATTTAATATAGTCCCTATTTGTATTTCATGTACTATGCCTTAGTCCAGCTGTCTTATTCTGAAAGTTTGGCAGGTATGGTTACCATCTTGGTCGTACGCATGTCCATCCATGATAATCGCCTACATGACACTGATATAGGTCCCTATGTCTTCCCCCAATGGTTTACACAATATCCAATAGATGGGTTGCACCTTTTTGGAGAATATAGGCGTGTGCTATACCCACATAGGTATATTGATCACTCCCATGGAGCGTACCTAATAGATCTGTACCAACCAACACCTAGGCCCATTTCTGCATACCCATGATTCCCATACCTGACACCCCTCCACAGTACCCATTAGTACCCATTAGACATGTTTAATGTGAGCGATAATAAAGTGTGAAGACACTTCTGAGCACTCCCCACTCTCCGGATATCAGGTCGTACGTCATACATTCTATCGACCCATGTGTTATTACCCTTGCACCTGCTACTGTTGCATGTACAGCTATATCGTAGTTGCAGCTGTGACATCTTCTGCATCAATGATGGTTCGCACTTTGTACGGGATCAATTTTTGGGGTCCTGCAAAGGACACCTATATTCATGTTTAACGTGTAGAACTTGCAGGCCCTGTCACACTGGTACTTTCCGGGCAATGGTTTGGAAAGCAGCAGTGTATTCACCTTTCTTGCATTTCTGTCTGTCTGTCTATCCATAATAGCTATACTTGACCTATTTATGTACATGTGTTATATGTACAGGGACATATGTTTGTTGTGTATATATCTATTCATGTATCGTGTGTGTATAGATATATATATATGTACATATATACATATGTCTGTACATTCCTCATTTCATAATTTGCTTTGGTTTAAGTCTGTGGATATATGTGTGTATATATATATATATATATATATATATATATATATATATATATATATATCCATATCATAACTTTCAACTGTACAGATTTTCGCTGCATGTACAGCTGTTTGCCTCTTATCTTTGGTCCATTTTTCATAACCTTGTGTCTATCTGGCAATTTAGTGGCATATCATTAAAGACTGACATTGGTAAATAATGACAAACATTTCAGGTTACGACTTCATACCCTTCAGGGAATCCATGCTAGTGACACACCTGTTATTCTATCCACTTTCTATGTTTGTTAGGGCAATATCTGGGGATTGTCCCTATTTGTACCAGTTGTTTTCATGGCTTTGTCCAGTTTCATACTTTACGGGGTTAACAGGTATGAGCCATGTACATAGAACGTGGAGAAAACAGCATTCACTTGCTATGCTGTGAGCGGATTACACATGCGCAGGCGCACTTGCATATCCTTATTGTGGGTTACATATGTTTCATAGATATTTGTGCTTATGTGGACTTTCATAATTCTGACCATAACAGTTACATATCTGTATTCTGGTTTACGGACTGCTACGAAACACACGTTCTCCTTTACATATTTAAATGTGTGTACAGCACGGACGCATTCATTACACTTTAAAGTTATATGTGCAGTGGTCGTAGGTCAACCGGGACTGCATTCACGTTGGCCGAATGCCGGAACCACTATTCTATTGGTGTTCTCCCTCATTGATATGCATACCCATAGTACTTAGCTACATCAACATACGCCTCACCGCTTCACCTACAACACAGGCATCCATTCTCCTGCTGGGAAAAACGCGGTACTACATATTACACATTCCCTATTGCGTACTGCTGTGGACCCCAGCTGCATTGTTAATCACTCCAAGGATATGCAGAACACCAAGGCATATAGTCCTGGCACATACAGATCTTTGATTGTCAGGGTGTTCATGTAGTGATCTGGGTTTAGGCTTGTCCGCCTGGTGAACGGAACTTCCCTGGCTGAGTTCAAATGTCAGATGAAGCATATGGACAGGGAGTTTCTCCCTATTATGAAGTTTTACCTGTGTTTATAGACACAGGTGTTTGGGCACCTGTCAGCAGCTTATTCTGTTGGCAATACATATTATGGGTGGGGTTGTTACAGTCCATACTCCACGGTGAGGGGTGTTCCCATTCACATTTGACTATTACCTGTATATATACCTGTATTATTTTGGACATGAAGTGACTACAGGTATGCAGTTGTACATTACACAAATGTGAAGGGTTGTTACTGTAAATATGTACGGACCATACCTCTCAACCTCTTAGAGCACCAAATCTGCGCAAAACCTACACGATGAGGGGAGAAATAGGGACACATATTAATGATTGCTCTTACAAGCTTAGAACATTGATAGAATACTAGGTTTTGCATTAGCATGACTTTTCTGAAGGATGTGGAGTCTTAAATTCAAGATATTTCTCATTATTTAGTGACGTCAGTCCTCAGCTATTTACCAGACTGGTGCAGATTGTCGGAGGCACACAACAACAATATGAGGCAAACCTCTGGTTATTCTTAGGGTTGCCACCTTTTCAAATGCCCAAAGTGGGACATGTTCTGTAGAAATGTCAGATTTTCCAGGACAAAACATACCTACAGCCATGCATAGTACAGAACTTTACCTTTTTTGCACAAATAAAAGCTTATTCTAGTAACATTTGAATTGCTTATGCTACTTCACATAACATATAGAAGTTTCATATATAAAATAACTGTTTTATGCAACTATTAAAGAAACTTAGGAAATAATTTTGTCCTAAAATCTCAGGACATTTGCTATATCTTGATTTTTTTCACAGGACACAACTGCCTAAAGAGGGACTGTTACTCGCAAAGTGGGACAGGTGGTAACCCTAGTCATTCTGCGAATATCTGGACAGTTGAGTGGTATGGTACGGACCTCTGTAATACGCTGTTGTGTTCTGGCACAGCAGTAGCTCAGCATTAAAGACTGCAGTCGGAACGTGCTGACAGACAGTTGGGTTTCGGACTTCATACTCTGGGCATTAATGCCAATGTGCAAACTGTTATTCTATCATATTTCTATGTTTCTAAGAGCTATCTTTACAAATTGTCCCTGTTTGTGGACCTTTGTCTCACTTCTATTCATGGCTCTGTCCAGATATCTTGCTCACACAGGTTGATAGGTATGGTCGGTCACGCCTGCACACAGTCAGTGTCCCTCACACTTGATCAGGGTTGACCTGTTTACGTCAGTGTCTTCCACACCCTCATGCCGTTTGCCACTATGCAAATGTGTGCATTATATTCTCCCTCCTATTCATGTCTGGACACGTGCGTCACGGGAAGGTGTTTTATCCTGGGTAGTAGGTTATGCATGCCCACTTAGGGCTGGACACTGTCATGGACCTCCACTGCATGTTCTGACTTGTGTCCAGATGTCTACAGGATTGGACATCATGTCATCATACCCATTCTACTATTTACACAGGTTGGTTATCCCATGAGGGATATCCCAAAAACTGGACAAGACCAAAACAAGTCAGATACCGAAGATATTTGTGGCTTTACGAAAATGTGCAGGGGGTTTTACATGCAGGGGATACATGGTTTGCAATCCTGACACTGCCTAGGGTGACAATACCTACTACATATGCGTAGGGGTCACTGTGTGTAGCTGTGTCTGCAACAAACCAGTGGACCAAGTATGGCTGGATTTGGTGGACGTTCTGGTATGGAGGCAGGTTGTGTGGTGTGGAGGGTATGCTGGGTAGGCCATTACGCATCCAGGTGTGTTGTGTTTGTTATGGCCAGTTCCATCAGGACCCATCTGTGGGTATGTGACGGTGACATATCTATACATTTGTCTCGCACATTTCCATATTCATATGTTTGTGGGATTGTGTTCTACACTATGGCCTGTCTGCTTGTCTTGCAGCTGTTTCTACATGTGGTTATGTTTCTTTCCACTTCACCCGCTGCTCCCTTGTACACCTCCGGTTCACCTTTTCTGCATATGAGACAGTATCGCCTTTGAGGATTTTACCATTAACCACCCACCCCTCACACGCAGGTTCATCACACCCCATAGAGCACTACTTTGGTTGTTGGCCCATGACACGGCCAGAGTAACACATTGACTACCCTACATGTGTCGGGTACCTTTATGGTTGTGTGGACTACCCTGCCATGTTTGCTTTCCACATGCTATACCTCACGCACATAGGTATATGCCCATACTTCACTTTCATTACTTGGTTGATATATCGGGGTACTACCCGTTCGACTGTGTCACGTACACATTCAGATTATACTGCTGACTTCCAGATTTTGCCAGCCTGTTGTACTCATTGGTAGGATGGTACCTTTTTCCTATGTCCAAGCTATTCCTTACACGTCCGACTGTTGTGGACAATGCCTCCCCACAGTCGACGGTTGTGTTTCCACCTTTTCAATTGGCCACAGTGTGACATTTGCGGTGAACACAGCATATTTTACAGGCCGACACATACCCATGGTCAGTTCGGCAGATAGAACTTGCAATTCTTGCCTATATCTAAGCTTATTCTTGTAGCATTTCAGTGTCTTATTCTGTTTCTTATGACATTTATGTAATGTACGTTCAGTGAAAAATGTTTAATGCATCTATTACATGATGTCTACGGAATAATTATGTCCTATATTCTCTGGACATTTGCCATTTTTACAAGTTTGTGTCAGGACACATCTGCCCATAGAGGGACTGTCGCTTACAAAGTGGGACAGGTGGTAATCTTAGTCGACGGTACGGATCATACTGTTCCTTTCGGCCTACATGTGTCCTTATTGTTATAGCTGTTTATATGCTCCTTCTGTTTCATTTACATGCGTATGCTATTTCCTATCACATTTGGTATGTGAAATACGGACATACCTTTTGTATGTGACTATTACATGCCTTGGGATATGATTCGGAAATACGGTCACTACATATATCTACATTTCTCCTCGTGTATTTTGTTATGGACACATCTGCACAGCTATTCCCTCCCTCACATTATGAGTCAGCTGGTGACCCTCTCCATTGGGCTGGACATACCTACTGGCGGCGCGCTAACATATGATACGTTTCACTTCCACATGGTATAGCTATCAACACTACGTTGGACTACGGGCACACGGTTTTCATGTCATTTGTTCAAGGGTAGGGACCCGTTATTCACTACCGTGCATTTGTGTTTGCTTCTTCATTTTCTGTTTGCAGGGACTATCTTGCATGCTTTGCATACGTTTCAGTATCCACGGACACTGATAGATGCGATTACTTTTGCAGGCGGAATATAATATTCAGCAGTTTAGGTTGCTCATCGACAGCTGACATTGACATGCCTCCATGCGCAACTTCGTTATGCCCCATGCACTCGCGCACATTTCCTATGCACGTGGCTGTGGCGGCTGCGTGCCTTCATTAATATGCATATGGCGCGACTACTCCATATATACGCCGCACGGCCAGCGCACGCCTTACGCCGGCCTTGCGCCGAGCTTCATGAATCCCGGGGTTTAACTATATGCATACATTTTCTGATGAAGTCCAGTGTCTGTGGATGAAAGCGCTTAAAACGTTGTTATATTAAAGTAGTGGCTTGGTGGAACCGTGTATCTTCTTGTTCTTAGTTTGGTGAAATTGTTTATGTTCTCTGATTTCCGGATAAGTTTACCCTTGATAATCATTACTCCTTTACTCAGGCAGAGCTCAATCAGAAGAAGTCAGCATGTCTGTCCTGGTTGATCTCTGAAGCTGCAAATTCACCGGCAACTCTTTTCTAGATTGTTCAGAGTTTCTACACTCCAGATTTTCTGACCACTCAGAAATCTTTTGAACCAAAAGAATACAACTTGACTACTCTTTTTTTTTTGCCAAGCTTGCCTCTATCATATCAGGCTTCATATAAAATGTGACAGTAGGAAATGTGTTGGGTCAGAGGTAGGTAGATATGGCTTTGAATCTGAGTGACTTCTTATTGTCATCTTACAAGCAGTTTATTGCTCTAGTTTCATCTGTATACATGATGACCTATGCTTTGTTCCCTTGATTGTTTTTGCCCTTTCCTTGAGTGATGTGTCCATTTTTGTATGAGACTGTTGCCACCTGTTTTTGAGGTGAGATTTTCTACCTGCTTTGAAGTAAGCCTTAACTACACCTATCCTGAAGATAGACAATGATGATCTAGACATTTGTAGACCTATGGCCACCCTTGCCTTCTTTGACAGAGTACTGGAGAATGTGGTCTATGTGCAGCTATATTCCTAATTATGAGAGAATAACTTGTGTGATTTAATTCCAGTCTGTTTTTTGATCAAGGCACATCAGGGAAATTATGCTGTCTAATGTCTTTCAGTGATCTTCTCATGGTGAAACACCAGTGTGACTATTGTGCTCAGGTCAGTGTTCGATACAGTGAATCGTGGGATAATTCTGGACTAGTTACAATGCTATTGCATCATAACAGGGGTGGTCCTGGACTGGTTTCCTCCTACCATTCCAGTCATACCTACAGATTAGTGTCCAGAGAGAATTCCTCTACTTCCTACCCTATCACATATGGTGTTTTGCAAGATTCTATTTTCCGCCAGTTATTATTCATTGCCTATATGCTTTCTGTTGCTGACATCATAAGAAGGAGGAATTTGTGCTACCATTCTCACACTGATGACATACCTCTCCCTTCTTCCTAGAGGACTGTGTGTGTCTGATGTTAATAATTTGACTGAAGACTTAGACTGCATCCATAATTAAATAGTTGCCAATTGACTGGAGCTTAGTACCCCAAAATGGTTGAGATTGCTATTTATACTGTCTTTAGGGATTTGTCTGTTCTACTTTCATCCACTAATATTTGCTGTAGGCACAAACTGGAATTCATGTTGCCAGTTCATAATCTAAGCAAAATGTCAAGGACCAGATTATAGCTGGTATCAAACATTACTGTTTCCTTCTCAAGAACATCATCCTAATTAGGCACTTTATTCCCCCAGCAGACCTTCCCATATTGGCCCATGCCCTAGTATCCTGCTGGTTGGACTTCTGTAGTGCCCTATTCTTAGGGCTCCCTGACTGTAAACTAGACATCATGCAGTTAGTTCAAAACTCAATGACCTAGATAATTACTGAGGTATCAGCATACTAGCATATTACACAATGCTGTAGGAGCTTCACTGGCTGCCTGGGTGTCAGCAGATTATGTTTAAAGTTCTGATAATGGCTTATTTAGTGCGGCATGCTGTTGTTCCTCTTATTTGTGTGACCCCCCCCCCCATCTGGTATCCTTGCACTCAGCCGCTGAGGGGCTTTTCGTACTTCCAGATGCATGGTATGCATCATCTGACATACATGCTTTTACCCATTCATATTTGCATCTCTGGAACATGTGCTCTTATTGACTGAGGCAGTCTCCCATTACTTGCTTCAAGAGTTCCATGAAAACTCACCCATGCGATCTTACATCAGCTGGTCATTTTGAATTTTATGTGAATAAGCTAGGTTTGTTGATCCAGTTTTTGAATATTTTGTCCATTATGTTATTAAACAGCTACTCTGTCTACATTTTTTTTATTTTTATTGTGTATTGTTCTTGGTTGTTTCTTTTTGCTTTTTTTTAATCATGCTTGGGCTTATGCCCATAAATAAACTTAAGCTGAGTTATTTCTATACATGCAGACCACAGTTCCAGTTTTATTAACGTCTACAATTCCTCCTAAATGAGTCTTCAAAAATCTTGCTGCTACTTTTTCTTCTTTTTTTGTGTTATATACTTTGAAGAAACGCATGTGCATGAAGCCACTTTATTATCAAGCACAGGCTGAAAACATTGACTGATAACTATGCATACGTGCAGTCACTTTTTATATGAATAAACAGGCTCACCTTTTATGGAGCTATAGACACACCTTAATACATTACTCTTGACTGCAAATACTAAGGTAGGTCAGCACTCTATCACTTCAGCTGTTTTAATCTTCAAGTTTTCCCAGGCTAGAACTCATGTGCTCCCCTCTGAGGAGAAGAAATCTGTAGAGTGTATCAGTCCTACCTACGATGATCAGTGTTCCAGTAGACATTGCTTGTTACTGTACCCTAGCTATAGCAGGCAGATATGGCACAATTCTTTTGCAACAGCAGGTTAGGTGGAATGAATTCCTTTTTTGATATTAAGTGACTGCTTGTTAAACAAATTACAAGTTATAGATTAATGAAATAACCACACTGCCTATATCATTATGTACAGACAGCTTTATTGTACATTTTTCAGTCTGACCATTTTAGACATTGACTTAAATGAGCTAGTCACAGAATTTTTCACTGTTGCTTTTGGAAAAAAATCTTCAAAAGCATGTATGTTTGTTGTTAAATTAAGTAACAAAGAAGATATAATTGCTGTCTCTTGGGCTATCCTAAAGGGAAACATGAAGCACCATAACTCTCTGAGACAAAACACCAGAACCTTTGCCAAAGAAAGTGATGCTAATAATTTCAGATGTGCCAGAAGGAAGTGCATCAAACCAAACATATTGTTTCTTCCTTCTATATTTACCTTCTTATATGAATATTGGACAAAAGGAATATGCTCTACAGTAATACACAGTTTCATACAGAGGCGAGTTGCTACCTTTCTGAGTCTTTTAGCTATTGCAGCTAGCCATCTGCATGATTGCCTAAGTATGTAGATGTTATCAATTATATATTTTTGATCTGACAAAATGCTAACCTGAGAATGTTTCGTGGCTCATCAAATTCCCACAGCATATTTCAGGATCTTGGGTAACATGTTTCTTCCGAATTTTTCAGGATCACCAGCCCTTCTGAAAACCAAAGCACTCTTTCTCTCTTTTTTCTGTCTGATATGCACTATCAGCTGACAGCTTGACATTGCCTGTCTGTCACAAACAAACTCTCCTCATGGTGATACAGAGCCAAGCCATCACACTGCCAGTTTGGAAGCATTTTCCACATCTATCCCATATCTTATCTGCCATGGTCAGATTTCATTAGTTATGTTTGAATCTCTGACTATTGAAAATTGATTCTCACTTCTTTTTCTACTGTAACTCCCACTGTAGTTGTCTTTTATACCAATGGTGGTGTTGATGCAATAGTGAGAGCATATATTTTACACACCCATAGGGAAGGTGAGAGAGCCACATTTACTAGTTTCAACACCTCCTTCTGGTTGGTAGTATGGTACCTGGACTGTCTGCAGCCAAATACAGCCCACCAACATGATGGGCAGATACCTTGCTTCATAGTTGTGCACTAGCCTCAGGCACCTTTGTTTTCAAAAGAGTTTCTAAAAGTATTGAAAACAGCAAGGGAGTGCATGACAATACCTGTACATGATTTATGATGTGACACATAATATCTATTTGGATGAAATGGACATATGGAGGAGGTATCTGGGGTATTGCTGGATGGTGTGGAGGTCAGATGTGGACTATTTAATGGAATTTGTGGGTTATCTGAATGACAACAAATGGGGTCTTCAATTTTCAATTTACAGTGAATCATCACACAGAACATATTACTTATTTAGATGTTCTGGTCAGTAGGAATGAAGATCATGCACTACAAACAGAGGTTTTCCGTGAATACCCACAGTATAATTCCTTACTCCACACATCCAGCTTTCATCCTCTCCATATTACTAGAAACATCCCCAAATCCCAGTTTATCAGGATGAGGCGTATCTGCTCACAGGACTCCTCCTTTGAGGCCTTCCGGAAGGACCTTGTTAACAGGTTTCGTGAAAGGAGCTACAAAATGAGGTATGTCTTAGGAGCTAGTAATTATGCTGCTACCCTTAACATGGAGAATTTACTCAAATATAAGGACAAGTATCAGGGACCTGGTTTGGTCTTATGATTTACAACCACATATGGCAGGAATACCGACACATTGATGGAAAGTGTACGGAGACACTGGAATATATTATTGGCTGATAACATCCTATCACAGTTTCTTGGGGATACATGTCATTTTTCATTCCGTAAAGTAAAGAACTTGGGTTCGCATTTGAGTCATTATAAATGGCCAAATAGGTCCGTCTCTATAGATAATACCCAAACAACACTTTTAGGGGATAGATTGATTGGATGCATGCCTTGAGGTCACTGCAATCATTGTAACAAGGTTACCAGGTCCAAACAATTTTTGAGCAGAAATTGTGGTGTGGTCTTTGACATCAATTTCTTTGCAAATTGCAGTAGTGATTGGGTGGTTTATCTAGCCTCATGTAGTTGCTCTGCATTTTATGTAGGACAGACATCAAGACCACTTAGATTGCAGATCTCTGAGCATTTAAGTGACATCAAAAATAAGAAAACTAGTAATGCTCTATATAAGCACACTATTAAACACCCCACAGCTTCATTCAACTTTATAATTATTGATAGGATCATGGGCAACAGATCTAACAAAGTGGGATGGCACTCGGTCTTGGATACTAAAGAGAAAAAATGGATCATTAAACTGGGTTGACTTTTTCCACCCAGACTAAATGAATATTTATGAGGTAACCAATCACGGTATGTAATACATTTATAGTACTGTATAAAAGGAACAGATGAAAGTTTTGGTCTTTAACACTGATAAACGCTATGAAAATATTCTAGCCAAAACTGGTCTGTTCTTTTTTGTTCTTTTTTTGTAACATAATAAATATATTTTGATATATTTTACAGCACACAGTTTGCCGGCTCATTATTTCTTTTAGCCTTCTTATTTGGAGCCGCGCAACTGCGTATGTGCAGGGACCTCTTTTGATGTAATACCTGTACATGTTCAAGTAGACTTAATGTGTGTGAAACTACTTCTTTTCTCCACTGATCGAGCAGCACTTTTGTTATCAAGCATTTTAATGATTTATAGATGCATTTCCTAAAGACTTACATGAACACAATGGTGTACACTGATGGTGTGGCATGGAAATTCTCCAAAGAAACATAAACTAGAGGAACTAGAAAGCAATTATGTCTGATACAATAGTATGACATTAGTAAAGGAACATTACACTAAACACAGCAGAATTACACTACATAAGTTTGGCAAAAATAAAAGCCCTAAGAAGACCCCCACCAAACTTGTACATAACATACGTGTATAACATAGGCATGGTAAAACAATATATATGCAAATATATCTCCTTTATCATAAGCTTCAGATCTGAAATACAAAAGTCAGGTATTTTAGTCTGGAAAAAATCTCCCAGTTTCTTTGCACTGACTCAGGAGCTCTTCATTGCAAAAGAAGTACTTCTCCCTCAATAGAAGGAATATAAATTTTAAATGAATCTAATATCTGTCATTTATCTCTTCTAGTAACAGCAAATCAATATATGCAGTAGAAAGAATTCAGCATCACTGGCTCACACTACAGAGAGAAAAGCATGTCCTATTCCTATTATAAATTAACCAGCTATCTTATGGCCATACTGTTTTACAAACTGCAATTCAAAAAGCATTGCTCCATCTTAGCTAGTAAATTAAACATGTAAAGCAGCCACTGCAGTCTCATCATCATCATAGTCGCCATCATCATCATCATCAATCCTTTTTTTCCAGTTTTCTGCATAAGGTTGGGGTGTCGCATTAACTGTCACCATCTCTCTCATTTCAGTGCCACTCACTTACTGTCTTCAACAGTCATGCCTGACTGTCACAGATTTCTCTCATACAATCCAATCTTTGCTGGATGCCTTCATTTCCTCTTGTCCTCTTCCTGTCTGTCCCAAATCTTCTTTCCCAGATTGTCTTCTGCTTTCTTACACATGTCCTCAAACTGTATCTCTCAACTGTCCAGATTTCACCTTATATTATTGGTCTGTTCCTCATAAAATTTGTGGTTTTCTTGCAAATCAGCGGGGATTGAATTCTCTAAATAATAGCAGACATTTGAGTTCCAGACTTCCTATTCTTCAGAAAATCAATGAGCAATATTTAAAATTGTCCCTATTTGCAGGTCCTTTCCCCCCGTTATGTTGTTTTTGTCTAGTTTTCTTGTGTTACATGGCTGAGACGTATGGCCCAAACCACCATAATATGCTCTCTTTGTTTCTGCTTTGATGTCCTCGATTCATCTGTCCCACGGTGTATATCATACCACACATCTCAGGCACTTCATCTCAATCACCTCTAGCTTCCTCAACTGCTTCAACATTACTGCCCAGGTTTCTGTAACATATAGTAGTACTGTTTACACCACTGTTTTGTGCACATTACTTTTCATCTTCTTTGGTATTCTTCTATCACACACTACCCCTACACTCTGTGTGAGTTGGCTTCAGCAGCTCTGATTTTAGCTTTGAGGTCCTCATTTAGACTTCCTTTCTCCTCATCTAACCCTCCCAGATATATAAAGATCTTAACATGTTCCACTATTTTCCCTTCTATCTCAGTTTTCAGCTTTTTCTGATTTCTATCATTTGCTGCCTTTACAACTGTCTTATCTGTACTCAGTTTCTTCCTGTATGCTTTCAGTTTTGCATTCTATTTCCCTATCATTTGCTGAAGTTCTTGTTCAGAGTCTGCCTGAAATGCCACATCATCTGCATACAGCAAGTTTGTTAATCTGTCTCCTCTGACCTGTCTGATAATGTGTTCCATCACCAGTATGAAAAGCAGTGGGCTCAGGGCTGAACAGTGATGCACACACACTCCCACTGAGACAGAATACTGTTCTTACTTTTGTCACTGAGTCCTTGTACATAGCCTGCATTAATTCTGCCAGTGCTTATGGGACTTTGAACCACTGCAGGACTTGCCAAATCTGCTTTACTGGGACCTTGTCATATGCTTTCTTCAAGTCTAGGAATGCCCAATTGGGCTCCTTCCTCTTCTCTAACTTTTTCACAACTATCTTTCCCACTGTAAGCATCAAGTCAGTTATGCTGCATCCTGATCAGAATTGAAACTGCTCATCTCCTCTCTTACTCTCTACGTATTCATTTATCAATCACATTCTCCAGAACATTCATGCAGTGAGAAACCTCTGTACTGCCTATGGTTGTGAATGTCCCTTTTATTGTTTTACGCAGGCAATAGTGTGTTTATTTTACAGTCATTTAGATGCGTCTTGCTCTCCATACTGCTACGAATACTTTCAGGAGCCATCTGTCCCCTAGCTCACTCAACATCTTAATCATATCTGCCATGACTTCATCTGAGCCTATTGCTTTCCCCTGCTTAAATTTCCATAGTTCTGTTCTTACTTTTTCAACATTGGGCTCCTCTTCTTCTTCTTTCATCATAAGCTGTATCTAGGACAGTACAGCTTATATAGGGTTTTCTTCATTCTGAAGCCACTGGATATACTCATTCCATCTGCCTTTTATATCAACTGTGGACTAATGAGCAGGTTGTTGCTGGCATCCCTTATGGAGGGTGTCTGATTATCTTCTGTATCTTTCTGTCTTTGCCTTGCATCCTGAGGGAGTTTCTTAGTGCCATCTGCTGAGTCACTTTCCAGAAGCTGGTAGAGTGCCTCCAATGCCTTTGTTCTTTGTAACTGCACAAAACAAACACGAAAGGCAAAAAGACAAACTTGGAATCAAAACACCAAAGAGAGCAGGAAATACGTGACAAAAGACAGTTTAATGTTGTTAGCGCTATCGGAAATAGACTGTGCTTTTCTTTCTTCAGACATAAAACACTCACATTCAAATGTTTTTAAAAGAACAAATCTAGTGTTAATTAATTAATTAATTAGCTGAAGTGAAAAATCAAGATTAAAAGTGAAATACTCTATTACTTTTGAATGTGAGTGTTGTATGTCTGAAGACTATGTATGTCTAATCAAAAAATTGTCAGAACTGGTGTCTAGATTGATTTTCCTGGTTCAATCAATACTGAACAGAACCAGAAGACACACTGGGATGGTTACAACACCAACACCCTGTGTTCTCTAGACACCAGTTCTGACAATTTTTTGATTAGACAGATCATAATTGACAATTGGAAAATCATTAATGGGAACGAAGAGATGAAAAGGACCTTAGGTGAAGGTCCTAAGTTTGTTTTTAGGAATTGTCACAACTTGAAAGGAATTTTGGAAAATAGAACTCCATCTGTTCTAACGATTAGCACAACTAAGGCAGGCATGCATGCCTGCCATAGCTGTAATATGTGTCGATTCATTTCAGAAGGTCCCTATATCAAAATTGACACTTTTGACAACACTTTCAAGGTACCTTGTTATGTGGATTGTAAAACTAAGGGGGTGGTATATATCAGTCTTTGTTCAGGTTGTTCTGCATATTATGTTGGCATGACCACCCGTTGTTTAAATATTAGAATCAGGGAACATCTTTACAGCATTAAAACGAAAGATGAGAGCAACGCCCTGTACAAACACACTAAAACCTGCAACAGATACAAGAAATTTTTGTTTTCTATACTGGAAGTTGTTCACGCTGATCTCCGAGCTGGAGATTACAAAAATTTTTTACAACAGCGTGAAACTACATGGCAGATCAAACTTCAATCAGATAAGTTTCCTGGTTTAAATGATTACATTAATATCAAATGTTTTTTAAAACACAGGAAGTTGCAAGTAAACAAGGGCGTTGATTCTTTGGATTTTTTTAAAGAGAGTTTTTCTTAATTTTTAACTATTCAATGGACTGGTTGATTTTAATTGAGTAATTGCTTGTTAATTATGTTGTTATTTAAGTGCATTGGATTGTGGTTGTTTTGTTTTCTGATGAAGTTTTTACGAAAGCGGGCATTAAACTTTTGGTACGCTATTACCGTGTGTTTCATCTTTCACCTTGGCTGTTCTTTTTGGTTTAATGCAGTGATATGTGTGTGTGTATGTGTGTGTCTGTGTGTATGTATGTATGTGTGTGTGTGTGTGTGTGTGTGTGTGTGTGTGTGTGTGTGTGTGTGTGCCTGTGTGTGCGCCTGTGTGTGTGTATGTGTGTGTGCGTGTGTGTGTGTGTGCGTGTGTGTGTGTGTGTGTGTGTGTGTGTGTGTGTGTGTGTGTGTGTGTGTCTGTGTGTGTGTGTGTGTGTGTGTGTGTGTGTGTGTGTGTGTGTGTGTGTGTGTGTGTGTGTGTGTGTGTGTGTGTGCGTGCGTGTGTGTGTGTGTGTGTGTGTGTGTGTGTGTGTGTGTGTGTGTGTGTGTGTGCGCCTGTGTGTGTGTGTGTGTCTGTGTGTGTGTATGTGTGTGTGCATGCATGGGTGCGCAGGCGTGCATGAGAGGAGACAGCCAGGGATAATCAAGTAAAAGTGTGCCCCAGCTCATACATATTGATTTCTTGCTATCCTTAGATATGATTTCAAAAGATTTTCAATACTTGATAGTTTCAGCAGACTTCAATAAAAAGTTCACAGGACATAGTTCAGTTTGTAGCAAATAAAAAATTGCTGCAACATTTCTACTAAAGACCCTTATTTTTATAGTCCCTTCTTACTGGAACTTGGTACAGCATTTTTTAGACACACATTATATTATCACTGTAAGATAATTTAAATTCCAGGGAATGTAACTGAACCCTAAAATTTTGTCATTTTAACATAGGCGTATCTGGGGCTTCACGAGAAAAAGGCACAGAGCATTCTGTACAATATCCCCATCACCACCTCTGCTCTCAGCTTTCCAGACACATAAATCAAAATCATCAGTAATAGTCAAGTTTAAAAGTTCCTTCAAAGTTAGCATGCAAGTTTGGACATGATCCACAAAAATGAACACTCTTACCTACAAAATCTTCAGAAAAGCTTTGTGGAAGAGCCATTGTTTTTATAGTTTTGCTTGTTGACCAAAAGATCCTGTTGAGCATAACCAATTTCATTGAATAATGGAGAAATACTTTATTAACATGATGATAAACAAATGATTGACATTCTAAACAGGCACTTTTATGCAGGCAATGTAACAGAAAGAACTCACTGAAAAAAATGTCATATGATGTAACTGACACAGAAAGCATTGCAAACAGTCAGTTTTATATAGGATATTGTTAAGCCTATACATAGTACAACTGTTACAACATTTAAACATATAAAAACAAAAGATAAAGAAGCAGGAAAGTAATTACAGTATGTAGTGAGAGGTTTGCACATACATTCAGCAGAGCAAGGAGTCTGTGAGTACTGCACATCCAATGAGGATGTATTTATTCAGATATAGCTGTGGCGAATAACTAATGCAAAGCTGTTAAGGGTAGTGAAAAGACAGTAGGAAAGGGTCTGGTGCAACAAGACAAAGGAAAGAAAATGGAAGGAGTAGAGAAAGTCCTTGACAACCTAGAGTAATGCAAGTTAATCAGTCTTTGTAACGAGTAAGGTTGATGTAGCTCACACAGTTCCCCAGTGGCATAACCCACTATTGGCTTGGTGCAGTTTTATGGCTAAAAACTTGAATGAAGCATTTTGACAAGCTCAGATGAGAAACATGCTACCTGCTGGTAGGGGACTTTCTGTCTTTTAGCCTTATGCCTGCCAACAGTCAGCTCCCGTCCATAGTGTGTATTGTCCCATACATTTATTTATTTATTTGTTTTACTTTTGTTGACCAAGCTAGTCTAACTGGATATATGTCCATTTTCAGTAGAGGCCCGGGGAGAAAAGCTCCAACAGTATTATGCAAGGTTATACAAGTGTCAACTTTTACAAGGCATATACAATAGGAGGAAGTATCTTGATTGATTACACATATAAAACCCTTATAGATATGTTTTTGCTGCACAAAAAAACAAAGAAACAAAAAACATTCCTCCTCTTTGTGCTGTTGGTCACACCCACACCCCAGTTCCCATTAGAAATCAGCATTATCAATATCATGCCATCTTTCTATGGCCAACACAAGAGGTGAGATCAGATTGGTGAAGGAGCCTTCTTCCAGAGAGCCACAGAAAACTGAATTTTATATTGACTGTCTGTCCCCTCTGTGGCTTTGTATGTATGCCATTAAAACAGGAACACATTATCATTCTGCAGTCCATGAGTGTTTCTGTGCATGCATACAGTATGACTGCAATGCCTACTCACTGCTTGAAATAACCAATCAAGCATCATAACCATATATGCTACTGACCTAAGTCTCTGTCTCTACTAATGGCTGATGCAATTGCAGATCGGAATACACCCCCTCATCAGAAGATAGGTGAGCCAACATCTCTGCTCAATCCCACATCTTCTCTTGCCTAGCTTCTACAATGTACAGGATATTAGTCAAAGCTAGGTCTGCAGGGCCATAGATAGAGATTTATCTCTGTCTATGCCACAGTCATAAATAGAGGAATCCAGCTGAAGAAGCATTCAAAGATAGTTCTCAAAGGAGTACATTGCAAATTTCTGGGCATTTGAAAAAGGTAACTGTGTGTGCCAGTCTAGCTCTGATTAAGGACTAGGCTGTATAACTCCAGCCAACTCAGTATTTTTAGGTCCTCACAGTGGTAGAATCTGGTAGATAAACTTGAAGCAGCAAGAATGACTTTGTTACAAGTTTACCCCAGGTTATGGATAGTTAAGGAATAAAAATGTGTGACTCATTGAAGGACATGGAGGAGAGTGGATAACTGGAAAATATGCCCAGTTTTTAATTAAGTATGGCTAGTCATTAAAGTTTTTTTTTCTGAATAAGACTTGTTTAATTAATGAAATAGAAGACAGGTACATTAAACAGAATTGTTTGTGCACTGTGTTCATTTGGCATGACTCGCATACCTCTCAATTGTCCAGATTTATGCAGAATGTCCAGATATGTCCTTATAAAATGTATGTTTTTCTGGCAAATCACAGAGGGTCAAAGTCAATAAATAATTATATACATTTGAGTTACAGTCTTCATAACCTCCAGAAAATGCATACTAACACAAATTCTGTTACTCTTGCAACTTTCCAAGATTATAAGAGCAATAATTAAAATCTGTACTATTTTAGGGCCTTTGTCCTAATTTGAGTTACAGTCTTCATAACCTCCAGAAAATGCATACTAATACAAATCCTGTTGCTCTAGCAACTTTCTAAGATTGTAAGAGCAATAATTAAAATCTGTACTATTTTGGGGTCTTTCTCCCCCCATTATTTTAGGCTTTGTCTGATTTCTTGCACTATGAAGACCAAAAAACACAGCCTCTATGAGACCAGACAACATCCCGGGCTGTGTTCTACATGGGTTAAAACAGGAGTTAGCATCACCATTGAGTATGCTTTTCAAATCATAGCCTAAGGACTGGCTTCATCTCAACAGAATGGAAACCAGCTACCATAATCCCTTTGCACAAAGGGGGTGCATCCACAGACCCCGGGAACTATAGACCCATTAGCCTGACTAGCCTTATCTGCAAGACCAAAGAATAAATCATCATAGACCTTATTACCAAAGATATAGGAAATCTCCAAAAGCTCAACCCCACCCAGTTTGGCTTTGTCAAGGGGAGATCATGCCTGTTAATCTTGGTGGACGTCTTTGAGACAGTCACCAAGACGAGGGCAAATCTGTGCATATGGCCTACCTAGACTTAGTCAAGGCCTTTGACACAATCCTCCATTCAGGCATCATTGATAAACTCACCCAGCTGGGTATCAACCCATGTATTGTCAGGTGGGTTGCAAACTGGCTCACTGATGGAACTCATATGGTCAAATTAGGGGACTCCACCTCTTGCAGCAGACCTGTAACCAGTGGTGTTCCACAGGGATCGGTTCTGGGACTCCTACTGTTTGGAATATACTTCTCTGAAGTACAGACCAAAACTAAAGGACTGTGGCTGACAAAGTTTGCTGAAAACTGGGAGTGATTATTGAAACCCCCGGTGATGTCAACATCCTGCAAGAAGGTCTTATGCAGACTAATGACTGGTGCCAAAGTCATGATCTTAAACTTAATGCAAAAAAATGCATTATCATCCCCTTCGGCAAGGGTGATGTTGATGTTCCTGCAAACTACCACATCAATAGCAATACCCTCACACACAGTCAGTGGTGAGAGATCTAGGCACATAGGTTGATAGCAATTTTAACTTCAATCACCATGTCTCCACAGTGGAAAGAAGGCCATTTTATATTGCTTATTTCATAAGTAGGAGCACTGCCTCCAGAAAAAAGAGGTTATAACCCCCTTGTAATTTTACCTCATCAAGCCAATAATAGAGTACAACGCTCCCTTTGGTATGTTCCTTTCCAAACACCTGCGGCAACTGGAGAGACCACAAAGGTTCCTTACAAAGAAAATTCAGGGTCTTCAAGATCTGCCTTATGCAGACAGACTAAAATCATTGTCACTTTACCCTGTGTCATACAGACTGCTCAGAGATGACCTGTGTCTTGCATATAGAGCAATCTCTAACCCAGCTTTAATGGAAATGCTTCACATTCGCAAGTCAAATGGCACATGGGTCACTCACTCAAAGGACCTTACCTGGTATGTGACATCAACAGAACTTGCTGGAGAGACAGATTTGTGAGGTTGTCCCACCTTTGTAACAAGCTTCCTATTCATGTTATACAAAGCCCCTCATTGGAAGTATTTAAGCACAATTTGGATGATTGGATGGATAACCTGAAATTCACCTGGGGATTCCACCTGTGTCTCTCTTGGATATGAGCAATAGATGCTGATTTTAGTGTCTGCTTGAACCTGACATCCTTGGGAACATGGGTTGAACTTGGCTAGGCTTATAAGGGCCCTGGGGCCATTAGCCTAGTAACCTCCTTTGATCCTATGAGAGGTATACAGGACTGCAATATTCTCACCTGTCATACATAAAGATGGAGAACTGTAGCATGCCAGGCATGAGGCTCTCTAAAACACCAAAAGGAACTGCTAGAGGTGTGAAGATGTCATTTTCACATCTAACCAACTCGCTGTACCTTACAGAGAGCTCTCACCCATTCTGTCCATACAAGCTTGACCTATATTTACTTGAAATAGTGTCCCAACCCATCCTTCTGCATCTGAATGCACTGATACTTTTTTCTACACTTATATAAAATAAATAATCCTCATTATGCAGCATTTTCTTAAATGTAAAGCCTTTTACGCACAAGTAACCAAATGTATAGTAGCTGTCATTATACGCATTATTACCCAGACACAGCCAGGAAATTGCATGCATCAGTTTTATTGGAAGGGGCTATTCGCTAAGACAGGGAAATCTCTATTTTGCTAGGTGTGTGATGTTCTCATGAACCTATGGGAGATGGCTACATCAAAAGGTATTAGTTTAACAAAGACAGAGAAGGAAGGAAGGAAGTTTGCTGTGTGTCCAGAACTATATGTACCAGTTTCAAGAAGTAAAACCAAATATGAAACTAGTTTTTTGGGCAGGTGAAATGAAGAGCCCATTAAGACTGCAGCAGAAATCAAGGTGACAATAATGGAAACAGTAGAATTATAAGTGGTAGTAGTGGGGCATCCAAAACAAATACAGATAGCTATGCAGCAAGTTAGAATTCCAGAAAACGGTTGGCCAAAATGTAGTTACTGAGGCTAGATGGATGTAAAGAAAGAATTAGGCTGGGATTCAGAAAGCTTTATTGAGAGAGGGAAGCCTTAACACAGTTGTTTTATACCTCGCAGTAATCCTTTCCAGTTCTTAGACCTCTCTGTTGCTGCGGTTTCCCACTAGCGGGACCTTGACATGGAGGACAGTCTTGTAGGTAGATCTGTGTGCTGCTGTTGCAGTGTTGAAGAGTGGCTAATGCTTTCCTTGATAATTCCAAGTCCTGGTTTACATTGCTAAGACATTCAGAGAGTTGCTCAGCAATATAAAATTACACTTTTGGAGGAAACAGTAAATGTGTCAAAAGTTGAACAGCTACCCATTCACTCTTGTGGAAGCAGTTGCAGTGTAGGTACATTCAGCAAAGACATGCAAGTGAGGAAGCACTAGTGGCTGTATTTATATGTATGTGCATATCAGAAGGGGTATGAATGAAGCTGCATGAATGCATGTGCATGCGCTCATGTGTGAGTGTCTGCCTGGGTGGTTGTTATTTGAGGGTTAGGTAGGGAATTGAGAGTTTGGGTGCATGACTGTGTGTGTGTGTGTGTGTGTGTGTGTGTGTGTGTGTGATAGAAGTAATGTGTAGGTGAATGGGTGAGTGTGTCCTTGACTATGATAGGCTATGAGGAGGGGGCTTGTTTGTTGATATAGGAGGAGATGTGTATGTGTGTTAGGGTTGCCACCTCTTTTTTCTGGACTATCCAGAAATCAAACTGATTGTGTTGAAAGCTCTGTACAAACTCTGGTATTCTGTTTCAAAAAAGAAACAGACTATTGGAGTTTGTTAAATTGGCAGATTTGCTATGCTTTTTTACTCTTTACTTCTTATTCTTTACTTTTTATTATTTAATATTATATTACATTTACTCACATTTATATTATAGTGTTTAAGGGTTATCATGTGAGTATACAAGCATGTTCAATAATTTTAACATATTGTTATGCGTGCGTTTACATGTGTTTTAATATATTGTACGCATCCTAAATAGCACATATTAACTGTTTAAATATATAACAAATATTTTTTTTAAGTTTTTTTATAGTTTTTCAACGGTTTTTATATATGGTATATTTATGAATCATATGTCTTTAAGGACAATTTAAATGGGGGCTTTTGACTCCAAGATTTGGATTTAAACTGAAGTCTTTTCATTAGCAAATTGTTCTGAGGAAGCCCACATATGCTGGGTGAAAGCGCTTAACGTATTTTATGTTTGCAATAAAAAGCTGTTATTTTCGAGCACCATTGTCACTTTATTGGGGACTTTCTGGCGACCAACGTTGGATTTTTATTGAATTTTGTTGTTTTTTTACAGAAAACCATAGTAAATCGTCAGGAAACAGGAATCAGGAATGGAAAAAGAGGGCGTTCCTCATCAGCTGATGTCATAAAGACAACACAAAATAGGTGGAATTTTGATGGTAGAGGGGGTGGAAATGGGAAGGGTTACATGTGATGCGAGGGGTGTGGCCTTTCTCCAGTTTTAGCTACAACAAAAGGTGGCAACCCTAGTGTGTGTGTGTGTGTGAGTGTGTGTGTGTGTGTGTGTCTGTGGGGGGACTTGTTTGCTGAGGGGAGGATGTGTGTGTGTGTGTGTGTGTGTGTGTGTGTGTGTGTAGTGGGATGTTTTTGCCAGTGTGATGTATAGGTGACTGGGGAGAACGCTACCAATATTAGGTCTGACAATGCTAGCATTAGATAGAGTGCAATTCAGAGAGATGCTAATGAGCTAATAATGAGTTCTGTCTCACTGTGACCATAGCTGTGGTGTGGTATACAATTAGCATGAGCTTTGAACTTTTTTCTGAATCCAAGCCTGAGTCTTGAGTCAAAGGTAATCATTTTGCTGATCTCAGATTTCTTTGGCAAATAAAGCAAAAGTGTCCTTCCCCTGCAAAAAAAAAAAAAAGTCTTTCTCAGAGGAGTGCTACTGTTGCTTATGTAACTTGTTGATACCACAAAATATCACCACTGGAAGATCAGATGTAACTGTTGTCAACATTTTACATGACAACTCAGATGCTCCTTTAGCCTTTCCTAAGGGCATTTGTATGCATTATACTCTGACTGACATTTAACGTACCAGAAATAAACTGAGTAGCATATACAATCTTAAATACCTAGGCTCCTTCTAAAGGCATGGTAAGAATACAGCCACACACCTTTACAGACGTTGGACTAATAAAAAAGGTTAAGGAACTAACATTGCCTCTAGCTAAAATGTCCTCAATTATGAATTTCTGAAGTGATGATCCTGTTATATGAACATCCAGAACTATGCTGAGTGCATTCATTCAGTTCTATTATCTCTTTGTTCTTTTCTGTAGGAAGTACAATCTGTACTTCTGAAGTTCATTTGGGAATTATAACCTACCCTGCAAAACAGGTCAGGAGAAATTCTAACACAGTGTGTATACATTCTGCATATCTGTGAACTGGGCAGTGTCAGTGCCTAACACAACAGGAATAACTGTGCTATTTTCGTACGTGACTTATGTAACTTCTTCAATTTTCTTTGTCCAACACAGATCAAAATAGAGTGTCATAATGTCTAGTGAATGAAGAAGGCTAAAAGTAATAT
This sequence comes from Protopterus annectens, assembly GCF_019279795.1. Classification (NCBI taxonomy): domain Eukaryota; kingdom Metazoa; phylum Chordata; order Ceratodontiformes; family Protopteridae; genus Protopterus; species Protopterus annectens. The sequence goes on from NC_056735.1 coordinate 161,315,420, forward strand.
CTTTGCTTAGATATGCGATAAACAGCTGACTGCAGGAGGTTAGAATCTGAAGTAATTTATTTTTACATTAACCATAGATGCTGCAATGAAATAGTTTGTCTGTGTGCAAATATGTTATTGAACATTACAGGTGGTACCGTGATGTCAAGTCATTGATATTTATATTGTATATCAAACAGATACTGTTAAAATGCATTTTACAGTGTGCACAAAGTTAAATTACTTCTCTATTATAATGAGAAAATTGTGTAAGCAAGATAAAAATCACAGATTCTATGTCTTGTGAACATGACCATCACAAGCTACTGAGGTAGTTAACAATTTAGAAAACCACCTTGTCATCAGTTTTTATCTAAAAGATACAACACTTGTTGTCTTCTGTTTGAAGCTGTCAAAACTTTTTCTGGAGATACCTTATATTCCTTTCTTATTACTTACACATTTATTTATTTATGTTTACTGGGATAAAGGATATATCACTTGCAGACATATTTAAGCCACAGCAAGGGGATCACAGTTGAAAGAGAGAATACAGCAGGTACATAATATAGAAAAGAAAATGCCTAAAAAAATATTACCGACTTTTCAGTACAACCTGACAAATTAAATAGCTGAACAAGACAATAAATATAACATCTATGCCATATAGTGAACAACATAAATAATACATTAATAAAATGTATTCATGTTTAATGCATCTGTTAGTTAATGCATGTTCTGTTTAAAGAAAATGTATACAGTAAAAGTAGCCAACAAATTATGAAGGAAGATTAAAATAAAGGCAAGAAGAATGTTGAAGTCCTGTCTTTAAATGTTGAGTATGTTGGTTAGTGGCCAGGAGTTTACAGGTGCCTTTCTTAGTTAAAAAGGAACTTATAGGACTAAAACAGAATGAGGTAAACATGTGATGGAATTATTATTAATTAAAGAAAATTGTTACTGGATCATAACTGGTGGTAACTAATGGTAGCTATGCTGTTAGCAGGGTGGTAGGGATTTATTCAGGTAGGTCCTTAGTGTCTGATGTAGTTGTTGAAATGGGAACAGTAGTAAGAATTATAGGGTCTTGTACTATTTAAAAAGAAATACAGAGAACACTTAAAAACTATTGAATCATTTATATACATTAGTAAACTGGGTTTTTTTTTGGAGAGATGATTTTTTTATGAAACTGAAAAAGAAAGATAACTGATAATGTAAATAAAAACACTGAAGGAAAAACATGTAACTGAAAGATATGTCTACCAAGAGTGCTGTGTAATATAATAAAGAAATATTGGAAATGTATAAATCATTTGGTGGATCACAGTGATGGAGAATCTGCTGAAGTGCATGAATATAGTAGTATGCCATACCATGGTGTGCCAGTGAGTGGTTTTGGTTTAGAAGAGACAGGAAAAATGGAAGCACATATGGAAATGTTATATTCTATTAGCAGAGAACAAAACTGCACTAAAAGAAATATAGGTATGAAGGTGACATTAATTATAGAGAATGTTTATAAATCAAAATGTATAGGATATAACTTTACTGAGACAAATCAGATCAAACTGTTAAAAAGTGGAAGAAAATAAGAGTATAATTGATCTAATAACTATTTTAATTTAATTATAGAATGGTGCTACATAAATGAATACAGTAAAAATAGAAACACAAAGAAAATTGCTGATCTTAGCGATACATTAGTATGAAAAGACAAAGTGGTTGGGGTAAATTAAAAAATAGATATTTCTCCATTTGTGGAAAGTGTAAGAAATAAGGAAATTAAACTAATGAATCAATAACAAATGAAGACAGGTGTTTGGAAAAGGGTTCCTATTACATGATCGAAGTTTTGAAACTTCAAACACGACAATATCAAACTTGTCTGTTTGAAGTTTCAAAACTTTGAGCATGGAAAAATAAATAAATAAAAGATGCAACAGTAAATATTCCTTTTCTGCACTATAGTGCGGTCTCGGAGTTGGTATATTTAAAGAGCGGGGCTGTGGGGGTGCAGCCCCCCATGTAGGGGGTGCAAGGGGGCTTGCCCCCTTGCTTGCAACAGTTAGTTTACTGTTGCATCTTTTATTTTTTTTTCTTTGTTTGAGCTTCAGCAAGTTCAACTATATGGTTTCGACCATATAGGGTTTGAACTTTTTGAAGTTCGATAACGTAATAGGAACCCTTTGGAAAATTGGTACAGAAATATTGCTAAACAAACACTATAAAAGAAGACCTGAGCAAAGATATAAAAGAAAAGAAAAATAACAGACTGCCACGGTGGTCTTCTATATCAAATATATAAACACTGGGTATGGATAAGTCAATAATAACAAAGACTTTTTGGAGAGTTTACATGAAATGAAGACGATGTACATTTCCATATTAAGCTGTTTCAAAACACGAGTCCAGTTGCACTGTTCAACACAAATCTAAATATAATAATTAAATAACTTAATTATTTCATTAAAACAGAGGTGGCTAACTTCACGGTACCCATGCAAATGGAGAATATTTGCATGACTGCCAAATCATACACCAATGCACTGTACGAACATGTACACAAATGCATGGATCTTGCCATACCCAATAGAACAAAGACACTCTCCTCCAAAAAAAGGATCCAATCTCGTGGTCCCCTGCCATAAACAAACTCTACAACAGAAGGAGGAAACTGATGTGGAATAAGGTGAAGTCCCAAGACTGGAAAAACTCTCTCATCAGCCTCAACAAAAAGTTGAGATCCCTCATCAAGTCCTCTAAAGCTAGCTATGAAAACAGAATTGCAGCAGATAGCAAAGACATCCACAAGGCTTTCTATAGTTATGTAAAGAATCTCCATGGCAATACCCATATTTGCTCTGAGCTACTACACAATAGTACCTCCTATACAGAGCCAACAGATATTGCCAATATACTGGCCAACAGATTCAGTACCAGCTTTACCCCTCTCCCCCCCAAGGACCAATCACAATACCAGTCGATTGGGAGCTATTATTAACTCCCCAAATGATGTTGACATTCTACAGAAAGGCCTCACTGAAATCAACGACTGGTGTCAGAACTATGGCCTTAAGCTCAATGCCAAAAAATGTGTCATCATCCCCTTTGGGAAAAACCCGGTTCCCATGAATTACTACACTGATGGTAGTCCACTGAACACAGAAGGCATTATAAGAGATCTGGGAACACAGGTTGACAGAAACCTCTTTTTTGACCACCAATTGCCACTGTGGTTAGAAAGTCCTTCTAGGTGGGACATCGCATTACTAAGGGTTTTGCATCCAGGAAGAAAGAGGTCACTGTCTCCCTCTACTCTTCCTTTATTAGGCCAATCATTGAGTACAATGCCCCATTTGGCATGTACCTCACTAGATACCTGCAACAACTGGAGAGGCTGCAAAAGTACCTCACAAAGAGGATCTTAGGCCTTAAATATTTGTCCTATTTGGACGGATTAAAAAAACTCCAACTATTCTCTGTCTCATATCGCCTATTACAGATGATCTCTGCATGAGATACAAAGCCATGTCTGACCCAGCTCTGTTAGAAATGCTACATCTAAAGAAATCCCAATCCCTCCGCACCACACACTCCAGAGACCTTAACCTCATTACCACAATCAACAGAACATGCTGGAGAGACAGGTTCATAACCCACAGACTGCCCATGGTATGGAATAGACTTCTCATACATGTCAAACTGAGCACCTCACTGGCCCTCTTCAAGAGAAATCTTGATGAGGGGATGGGAAATAAAAAATTCACCCCGGGCATCACTCCAGTGGCTCTACTCAACAGAGGCACTGGGAACTAAGGTCGGGTGGCATGATGCCAGGGTAATCCTATGGGCTACGCTTGTAAAGGCTCCAGGGCCATTAGCCTAGTACACACCTATGAATCTATGAACCTATCTATGTATGCATTTATTTATAGCAATCTGTTCACCAGGTAGGATCTTACTGATCAACAGTCCCATGTACAGAATGAGTAGATGTTAAAATCCAGTATATAATGATACTTTTAATGCATATATGGTAAGGTTACGAAAATCCAGTCAAAGTGCATTGAAAGAAAGAAAAAATAGAAGCAAAGATATACATAAAATACAGTGCAAGTATACATAAAAATACATAAGTATGTGCTGATACATACATATGAAATATACTTGCATGATATTTAGCATTATGAGTTTGAGAAATGATTCTCCCCCGGATTCATGAAGCTCGGCGCAAGTCCGGCGTAAGGCTTGCGCCGGCCGTGCGGCATAGATGTGGAGTAGTCGCGCCATATGCATATTAATGAAGGCGCACAGCCGCCACAGCCACGTGCATAGGAAATGTGCGCGAGTGCAAGGGGCGTATCGAAGTTGTGCAGGGAGGCGTGTCAATGTCGGCTTTCGAGGAGCAACCTAAACTGCTGAATATTATATTCCGCCAGCAATAGTAATCGTACCTATCAGTGTCCGTGGAGACTGAAACGTATGCAAAGCAGAGTCCCTGCGAACAGAAAATGAAGACTCAAACACAAATGCATGGTAGGGAATAATGGGTCCCTACCCATGAACAAATGACAGGAAAACCGTGTGCCTGTAGTCCAGCGTAGTGTTGACAGTTATACCATGTGGAAGTGAAACGTATCAGATGTTAGCGCGCCACCAGTAGGTACGTCCAGTCCAACAGAGAGGGCCACCAGCCGACCCATATTTGAGGGAGGGAACATAGCTGTGCAGATGTGTCCATAACAAAATACACGAGGAGAAATGTAGATATAGGTAGTGACCGTATGTCTGAATCATATCCCACAAGCCATGTAATAGTCACATACAAAAGGTATGTCCGTATTTCACATACCAAATGTGATAAGAAATAGCATACGCATGTAAACGAAACAGAAGGAGCATATAAACGAGCCATAACAACACAGATACATGTAGGCCAAAAGGAACAGTATGATCCATAACGTCGACCAAGATTACCACCTGTCCCACTTTGCGAGCGACAGTCCCTCTGTGGGCAGATGAGTCCTGACACAAACATGTAAAACTGGCAAATGTCCAGAGAATATAGGACATAATTCCTCCGTGGACGTCATGCAATAGTTCCATTAAACATATTTCACTGGACGTATAATACATAAATGTCATAACAAACAGAATAAGATACCGAAATGCTACAAGAATAAGCTTAGATATAGGCAAGAATTGTAAGTTCTATCTGCCGAACTGACCGTGGGTATGTGTCGGCCTGTAAAATATGCTGTGTTCACCGCAACTGTCACAGTAGGGTTGCCACAAATGGCCAAAGTGGGACATGTTTGGTACAGACATCAGACTGTACAGGCCGACACATACCCACGGCCAGTACAAAGGACAGAACATAACTGTTTTGCCTACAGAAAAGCGTATTCCTGTAGCATTTTAGTTGCTTATTCTGTTTCTCATAACAGTCAGGTATTTCAGATACAGAATTAACTGTTTAATGCAACTATCACATAAAATATAAGAAATATGTTTGTTCTAAAATCTCAGGACATTTGCCATGTTGACAATTACACGTCAGGACACAACTGCCCAAAGAGGGACTGTCCCTCGCAAAGTGGGACAGGTGGTAACCCTATGTCACACTGTGGCCAATTGAAAAGGTGGAAACACAACCGTTGACTGTGGGGAGGCAATGTCCACAATGGTCGGACATGTGTAAGGAATAGCTTGGACATAGGAAAAGGTGCCATCCTACCAATGAGTAGAACAGGCTGGCAAAATCCGGAAGTCAGCTGTATAATCCGAACGTGTATGTGACACAGTCGAACGGGTAGTACCCGGATACACCAACCAAGTAATGAAAGTGAAGTAAGGGCGTTTACCTATGTGCATGAGGTATAGCATGTGGAAAGCAAACATGGCAGGGTAGTCCACACAACCATAAAGGTACCCGACACATGTAGGGTAGTCAATGTGTAACTCTGACCATGTCATGGGCCAACAACCAAAGTAGTGCTCTATGGGGTGTGAGTAATTCACGTGTGAGGGGTGTGTGTTTAATGGTAAATTCCTCAAAGGCGATACTTGTGTCGTATGCAGAAAAGGTGTATGAGGGGGCAGCGGGTGAAGTGGAAAGAAACACAACCTCATGTAGAAACAGCTGCAAGACAAGCAGACAGGCCATAGTGTAGAACACAATCCCACAAACATATGAATATGGAAATATGCGAGACAAATGTATAGATACGGCACCGTCACATACCCACAGATGGGTCCTGATGGAACTGGCCATAACAAATGCAACACACCTGGATGCATAATAGCCTACCCAGCATACCCTCCACAACACACAACCTGCCACCATACCAGAACATCCACCAAATCCAGCCGTACTTGGTCCACTGGTTTGTTGCAGAAACAGCTACACACTGACCCTTACGCATATGTAGTAGGTATTGTCACCCTAAGCAGTGTCAGGATTGCAAACCATGTATCCCCTGCGGGTAAAACCCCCTGCATGTTTTCGTGAAGCCACAAAAATCTTTGTTATCTAACTTGTTTTGTTCTTGACCAATTTTTGGGATATCCCTCACGGGATGACCAACTTGTGTAAATAGTAGAATGGGTATGACGACATGATGTCCAATCCAGTAGATATCTGGACACAAGTCAGAACGTGCAGTGGAGGTCCATGACACTGTCCAGCCCTAAGTGGGCATGCATAACCTACCACCCAGGATAAAATACCTTCCCGTGACGCACGTGTCCAGACACGAATAGGAGGGAGAATATAATGCACACATTTGCAAAGTGGAAAACGGCATGAGGGTGAGGAAGACACTACGTAAACAGGTCAACCCTGATCAAGTGTGAGGGACACTGACTGTGTGCAGTCATGACTGACCATACCTGTCAACCTGTGTGAGCAAGATATCTGGACAGAGCTGTGAATATAAGTGAGACAAAGGTCCAAAATCAGGGACAATCTGTAAACATATCTCTTAGAAACAGAATTTGATAGAATAACAGTTTGCACATTGGCATTAATGTCTGGAGTATGAAGTATGAAACCCAACTGTCTGTCAGCACGTTCCGACTGCAGTCTTTAATGTTGAGCTACTGCTGTGCCAGAAAACAACAGCGTATTACAGAGGTCAGTGTCATACCACTCAACTGTCTGGATATTCGCAGAATGTCTAGGGTCACCACCCGTCCCACTTTGCGAGTAACAATCCCTCTGTAGGCAGTTGTGTCCTGTGAAAAGAATCAAGACATAGCAAATGTCCTGAGAGTTTATTTCCTAATTTACTTTAATAGTCGCATAAAATGGTTATTTTATATATGAATCCTCAATATGTTATGTGAAGTAGCATAAGCAATTCAAATATTACTTGAATAAGCTATTATATGTACAAAAAAGGTTAAAGTTCAATACTATGCACGGCTGTAGGTATGTTTTGTCCTGGAAAATCTGACATCTCTACAGAACATGTCCCACTTTGGGCAGTCGAAAAGGTGGCAACCCTAAGAATGACCACAGGTTCGCCCCATAGTGTTGGTGTGTGCCTCCGACAATCTGCACCAGTGTGGTAAATAGCTGAGGATTGACGTCACTAAATAATGAGAAATATATTGAGTATAAGATTCCACAACCTGCAGAAAAGTCATGCTAATGCAAAACCTAGCATTCTATCAACGTTCTAAGCTTGTAAGAGCAATCGTTAAAATGTGTCCCTAATTGTCCCCCCATTGTGTAGGTTTTGCACAGGTTCGGTGCTCTAAGAGGTTGAGAGGTATGGTCCATACATATTTACAGGAACAGCCCTTCACACTTGTGTAATGTACAACTGCATACCTGTAGTCACTTCATGTCCAAAAATAATAATTCCCGTATGACTGTATACAGGTAATAGTCAAATGTGAATGGGAACACCCCTCACCGTGGAGTATGGACTGTAACAACCCCACCCATAATATGTAATGCCAAATGAATAAGCTGCTGACAGGTGCCCAAACACCTGTGTCTATAAACACAGGTAAAACTTCAAAATAGGGAGATAATCCCTGTCCATATGCTTCGTCTGACATTTGACCTCAGCCAGGGAAGTTCCGTTCACCAGGTGGACAAGCCTAAACCCAGATCACTACATGAACACCCTGACAATCAAAGACCTGTATGTGGCTGGACTATATGCCTTGGTGTTCTGCATATCCTCGGAGTGATTAACAATGCAGCCGGAGTCCACAGCAGTAGGCAATAGGGAATGTGTAATATGTAGTACCGCCTTTTTCCCAGCAGGAGAATGGATGCCTGTGTCATAGGTGAAGTGGTGAGGTGTATGTTGATGTAGCTAAGTATTATGGGTATGCATATCAATGAGGGAGAACACCAATAGAATAGTGGTTCCGGTATCCGGCCAATGTGAATGCAGTCCCAGTTGACCTACGACCACTGCGCATATAACTTGAAAGTGTAATGAAAGCGTAGCGTTCGTGCAGTACACACATTTAAACATGTAAAGGTGAATGTGTGTTTCGCAGTAGTCCGTAAACTGGAATACAGATATGTAACTGTTACAGCCAGAATTATGAAAATTTATGGAAGCACAATTATCTATGAAACATATGTAACCCACAATAAGGATATGCAAGTGCGCCTGCGCATGTGTAATCCACTCACAGAATAGAAAGTGAATGGTGTTTTCCCCACGTTCTATGTACATGGCTCATACCTGTTAAACCTGTAAAGTACGAAACCGGACAAAGCCATGACAACAACTGGTACAAATAGGGAGAATCCCCAGATATTGCCCTAACAAACATAGAAAGTGGATAGAATAACAGGTGTGTCACTAGCATGGATTCTCTGAAGGGTATGAAGTCTTAACCTGAAATGTTTGTCATTATTTACCAACGTCAGTCTTTAATGATATGCCACTAACTTGCCAGATAGACACAAGGTTATGAAAAACGGACCAAAGATAAGAGGCAAACAGCTGTACATGCAGCAGAAATCTGTACAGTTGAAAGGTATGATATGGATATATATATATATACACACATATATCCACAGACATAATCCAAAGCAAATTACGAGATGAGGAATGTACAGACATATGTATATATGTACATATATATATCTATACACACACGATATATGAATAGATATATACACAACAAACATATGTCCCTGTACATATAACACATGTACATAAATAGGTCATGGTATAGCTAATATGTATAGACAGACAGACATGCATGAAAGGAGAATACACCGATGGTTTCCAAACCATTGCTCAGAAAGTACCAGTGTGACAGGGCCTGCAAGTTCTACATCTACATGTTAAACATGAATATAGGTGTCCTTTGCAGGACCCCAAAAATTGATCCTGTACGAAGTGCGAACCGTCATTGATGCAAAAGAAGTCACACCTGCAACTACGATATAGGTGTACATGCAACAGTAGAAGGTACAAGGGTAATAACACATGGGTCGATTGAATGTATGACGTACGCGCTGATATCCGCAGACTGGGGAGTGCTCGGAAGTGTCCTCACACTTTATTATCGCTCACATTAAACATGTCTAATGGGTACTGTGGAGGTGTGTCAGGTATGGGAATCATGGGTATGCAGAATTGGGCCAAGGTGTTGGTTGGCACAGATCTATTAGGTACGCCCCATGGGAGTGATCAATATACCTATGTGGGTATAGCACACGCCTACATTCTCCAAAAAGGTGCAACCCATCTACTGGATATTGTGTAAACCATTGGGGGAAGACGTAGGGACCTATATCAGTGTCATATAGGCGATTATCATGGATGGACACGCGTACGACCAAGATGGTAACCATACCTGCCAGAATGTCAGAATAAGACAGCTGGACTAAAGGCATAGTACACGACAGACAAATAGGGACTATATTAAATATACCTCAGACAAAGTCAGACCATTGATAGAATAATTGCTTAGTCAGGAATACGAATGTTATGAGAGTTAGTAATCATGAAATAGAAATGTCAGTCATGATTACCTAACCGCACAGTCCGTCATGGCTTGCCAGCAATCTACCAGAAAGGCACATTATCATGACAAATGTAACAGAATTATAGGTCAAACCCCAGGGCGTATACCCATAATGTGTACAGATGAGAGGTATGAAGGTAACCCGTCCTGACGAAATGTACAGAACTAGTGATACTAGGTGGACAGGTGAGAAGAAAGACGTCAGGACAAATGACAAAACATGTACAAGTCATAAGCATGTTTGTCCACAAATGTGAATTACAATGTATGGCCTGTGAAAGTCAATGTGGAAGGTTAATAGACTCAAAAGACATGTGTCCCTCAGGGTGTCATGCAGTGTCACCGATACAGTGTCCAGTCCCCCATACTCATACGTGAGCTCTGCCACTGACGGAAAGCACAAATACCGGCATACACATAAGGTACATGATGGAATAATTAGTGTGGATAAGCACCTGTTGGCCTGTGTGAGGAATATAACCCAGTGGGTGGATGTGTCCTGCAATAGGAATGTAATGGTAACTGGCCTGTGATGGCGCCATGTATTGTGTGTATTGGCATAAGGAAATTGATGTCCAGTATCAGAAACATACCTCGCAACTGTACGAATGTGCAGATGTATGCCTCATATGTGTGGTGTGTTCCTCTCACAATCTGTACCTGTCTGCCAGATACCTGAGAACTGACATCATTAAATAATGATAAATATATGTGTTTAAGACCCCAAATCCCTCAGAAAGGTCATACTAATGCAAAACCTATAATACTGTCAACTATCTACGTTTGTAAGAGCAATATGTAGAATCTGCCCCTATCTGTCCCCCCATCATGTTAGGCTTTGTACAGATGTTTTGCACTAGGAGGTTGATAGGTATGATCAGAAACAGATACATGTCTGAGGAAACAGCATTATCGACTGCAAGATAACTCAGAAGGTATGAAAAGCACTGCAGTAGGAAGTTTATCCACAGGTATGTACTGACATGTCAAATGACACATCAGTCTACAGGAAGTACCTATAGGGTGTCACCTTTACCAATGATGACAGTGGGACATACTCACAGCCATGCATACACCACAAATAGACATAGCACACAGCAAAGCCTAGGCCATGATACACGAAGCCTCCGGCGTGTATGGATTGAGTGAGAGTACAGCAAGGAAAGATGACTGCCAGGCTATTCAGCAAACACCTGCAGGGGCATGCAAGACCGCCCGTAACACGAACATTGCACGGACAATGTTGGGATTTGCAACATACCCCATTTGTATGTGTAAGCTATGCAAATGATGTAATTACGCTATACATTAAACAGTAAGCTGTCCGTGTAAGAGCAGAGTTATGTGCAGAAATGTACCCGGATGTTATGCGACTAACGTTTTGCACGTTGCTAAATGGAGCAATGACAGCTCCAAATACAGTATGAATACAGTCGAAGAAGCATGCCAATGTCCAAGTCCAAGGCCAGTGGCGGCTTTGTCCATTGGATATCAATGAACCAGTAGTTGTCCTCCCCCGATCCCTGGTGTGGAAGCGTAGCGCAGCGCCACGAGAATGCGCTGCGCTTCAAAACAAGACATATGGATAATATACATACAAAATGTAGGTTTAGTTAGATGTTAGTACACCATGCAGATGAATGGCAAGCTGGAGACAACATGGCTATTGCGTACTGGTACTTATGTGTGGAAGCGCTCTGTCAAAGATGTAACGAAGCATTTGTAGGCAATGTGAGGCAAGTGAGGCTGAGGATAGTGAATCACAACATGTCATGCCATATGGGCCAAGCCTCTACAGTGTAGTGTAGGTTAAGGGGACTATTAGAGTAGAAGATAGGTGATAACATGAGTGTGTATGTACAAAACACTGTAACCTCACCGGAGCAGTGTCACATGTGTGCTGTCAGTACTCAGTGGAAGAGACGTGTCATGAGCTATCCTAGGGAACGTCAGGAGACTGACGGCATACGCCATGGATACCATCGATGTGACCTGCAAACCTGCCCACAGTGTGTCTGCACCCGTGAGCACCAGTAAGCCCGAGTAAGCATGTGTGTGCGCGTGTTAGCCTGTGTGCACATGTGGAAGAACGAGTAACCTAGTGTACGAATGGTGAAGCCCGTGTAATGTCGTGTATGCGTTTGTAAGCATGTATACATGTGTACTACACACATCACACACGTACTGCACACACAGACACACATGCTGCCAATACTACACACATCAGTGAAATGGCACATGGATGGAGACTACATCATCAGAAGTAACAGTGCTGTAAACTATGCTACAGTGATGGTCATAGCTGCAATGCATCATGCCTGCTGAAGTACACCTGGAAGTAACACACTTTGTGTTAACAGCATGCTAACATCAATACAGTGGAATAAAGCCACCGTGTGCAGCAGCACCAGGTTAGTCAGATCCTGCATCAATGTTACACATCACAGGTGGTGGCACAGGTGACATCATATGCACAGGGTGTGGTGTTAACATGTCCAGAGCTGTCATAGAGCCATCCAATGTACACGTAGGTGTGTGTGTGTGAGGGACAACGGTTATTGCATGGCCCAATGGTGGTGCAATGGGTGTGTGTATGTGATAGCTGTAGCTGTTTGTGGTAAGTGTGTGTGTCTGTATATACACAGGTACAGCATGTGTTAGCCATATACAGGAGGTTGTGGGACAGTCACAGACCGTACCTGCCAGGCTGTAGAGATCCCCATTACTGGCCATGGACACCCCTCCATGCATCCAACACAACTCAGTCCTGCACCTGTCAATGTCTACACATACAGTCCTGGGATCTGTACCACAACCTGTGGATAAACGTGCGTTAGTAATGTTAACCTAAGGTGCATAGAATTGACAGTTACTACAGACAGATATGAGCCATACTCACACTCCAATGTAATAACCACTGCTGACTGTTGCCGAGATCTGCATACGACCAGTCAAAGGTGCTGCACTAACATTGTTTCCAATGCCCGTGTAATACCCAGCAACACAATAACCGGTCACTACACATGTATAACCCACGATCACTACAGCACACAGTATGTGCACTATCACAGAGCCATAGCAGATGTACATACATCCAAGGTGCTCACGTACAGACAATGCAGCAGAGTCAAGAGTGATAATCCCAACATACATACCTATATACAATATACATTATATATATATATATATATATATATATATATATATATATATATATATATAGCTATATACATACATATATATATATATATATATATATATATATATATATATATATGTAGATAGATACATACATACACACACACACACACACACACACACACACACACACACACGTGGCAGGGTTGGGAGCAGAACATAAACGTAAGCACTGTACCACACGACAGCATCACGCAGTTACAAAACACGCTACCGTGATCAGTGGATCACATGATTCACACAGGCACTCGTCTAGCCTGCAGACAGCAGCATCAAAGGCAAAGACGCCGCATGGATGTTATGGAGAGTGAATACTGTAAAAGCAATGTACTGTTGTCATGCAGCTGGAAACCCACACACACACACACACACACACACACACACACACTTGGCAGGGCTGGGAGTCGAACATACACCTAACTACCCTAACACACTACAGTATGATGCATTTACAGAACACGCTACCGAGATTACTGAACACAGCACTCCCAGAGGCATACTTCTAGGTAGGTGACATAATCCGCAAAGGCAAAGACGCTGATAGGGAATGTATGTGGTGTGAGGCATCTAAAAGCATTACTGTGTCCCCAGGTAGCTGGAAACAGACACACACACACACACACATACACACCCACACACACACACACACATACACACACACTTGACAGGGCTGGGAGTCGAACATACACCTAACTACCTTATCACACTACAGCATTATGCATTTACAGAACGCGCTACCGACATTACTAAGCACAGCAGTCCCAGAGGCAGACATCTAGGTGCGTGTCATCATCCGCAAATGCAAAGATGTCAGTAGCAAACTGCTGTGGTGTGTGGCATCTAAAAGCAAGACTGCGTCCCCAGGTGGACGGGAGCATGCACGCAAACACACACACACGCACACTTGGCAGGGCTGGGAGTCGAACATACACCTAACTACCCTAACACACTACAGCATGACGCATTTACAGAATGCGCTACCGAGATTACTAAGCACAGCAGTCCCAGAGGCAGACATCTAGGTGCGTGTCATCACCCGCAAAGGCAAAGACGTTGGTAGCAAACTGCTGTGGTGTGCGGCATCTAAAAGCAAGACTGCATCCCCAGGCGGATGGGAGCATGCGCACAAACACACACACACACACACACACACACACACACACACACACACACACACACACACACTTGGCAGGGCTGGGAGTCGAACATACACCTAACTACCCTAACACACTACAGCATGACGCATTTACAGAACGAGCTACCGAGATTACTAAGCACAGCAATCCCAGAGGCAGGCATGTAGGTGTGTGTCATCATCCGCAAAGGCAAAGACGTCGGTAGCAAACTGCTGTGGTGTGCGGCGTCTAAAAGCAAGACTGCGTCCCCAGGCGGACGGGAGCATGTGCGCAAACACACACATACACACTTGGCAGGGCTGAGAGTGGAACATACACCTAACTACCCTAACACACTACAGCATGACGCATTTACAGAATGCGCTACTGACATTACTAAGCACAGCAGTCCCAGAGGCAGACATCTAGGTGCATGTCATCATCCGCAAAGGCAAAGACATCGTTAGCAAACTGCTGTGGTGTGCGGCGTCTAAAAGCAAGACTGCATCCCGAGGAGGACGGAACCATGCGCGCAAACACACACACACACACACACACACACACACACACACACACACACACACTTGGCAGGGCTGGGAGTCGAACATACACCTAACTACCCTAACACACTACAGCATGATGCATTTACAGAACGTGCTACCGACATTACTAAGCACAGCAGTCCCAGAGGCAGACATCTAGGTGCGTGTCATCATCGGCAAAGACGTCGGTAGCAAACTGCTGTGGTGTGCAGCGTCTAAAAGCAAGACTGCGTCCCCAGGCAGACGGGAGCATGTGCGCAAACACACACACACACACACACTTGGCACGGCTGGGAGTTGAACATACACCTAACTACCCTAACACACTGCAGTATGATGCATTTACAGAACATGCTACCGAGATTACTGAACACAGCACTCCCAGAGGCATACTTCTAGGTGGGTGGCATCATCCGCAAAGGCAAAGACGCTGATAGGGAATGTATGTGGTGTGAGGCATCTAAAAGCATTACTGTGTCCCCAGGCAGCTGGAAACACACACACACACACACACACACACACTTGACAGGGCTGGGAGTCGAACATACACCTAACTACCTTATCACACTACAGTATTACGCATTTACAGAATGCGCTACCAAGATTACTGAGCACAGCACTCCCAGAGGCATACTTCTAGGTGGCTGACATCATCCGCAAAGGCAAGGACGCCGATAGGGAATGTATAGAGAGTGAGCAGTCTGAAAGCATATTACTGTCCCAAGGTAGACGTAGACAAACACACGGCAGTGGTGTGATTGGGGCAACCAAATATCTACGGAGCACTACAACAACACTACATAGATACGGGACCCGGTACAGACAGTACACCATTCAAGACAGCAACCAGTGTGTTCAATGTAGGCATCCATCGTGACATTGAAAATGGACATCTGTTGCCTGGATGACCACCATCGCTATACAGGATGTCAATGGCCATGCCCACATGCTTAGTATCACATGTCTGTTTGGAATGTACTGTGTGTCCATCTACACAATGGCGTACTGGGCATGCTCACACACTTAGCAGTTGCAAAGGGCCGTTTTGCATGCACACGGATTCTAAACATGGAAGGGCACAGTATGGTATTACTGTCCCCACGTACATGAAGGCCACTCACATGTATTGACCAGTACACACTCAGGAGCTATCACAGATGTCTCAGGTGCATATCACAGAGGTACACACCACAATCTACAATGTAGCCCTCCGACATCACCATGTCATTGGACCAGCAATACACAGCCATACATTAACACAACACCATGTGACTCATGACCAGTGGATTGTACATAGGTCTACAGCAACTGTGCAGACTACACATATACCGACAGGGTTCCATCATGTGTTATGCATTGCAATGATACCACTGTACATAACCAGGTCGGCTCTACACATACCAGGGGCCCTGGGTCTTACACAGCTGTGACAGATGACTGTCACTGTACACCAACGAACACACATGTTTGGCTATGTCATACATGTAATTGCAGTGGATATGTGCATGGACCACACACACAACACATATGTACATAGCATAGCTTTTGCTGTCCTCCATGCAGACAAGTGGCTACAGCAATCATTCGCACGCAAATGGAAGGGGGTTCCATGGCTGTTGAATGATAAGGGTACATGAGGCAGCAATGTTGACCGAGGACACATTCCCTCTGTACTAGTTACCCATGACACCCATCATATCATACAACAGTCCATGTGTTATGTATGTCAACACACATGTCCACCAATTGCAATGCATACAAACATGGCTACATGACAGGCATGTAGGACCAACACACATGTACAATCTGTAGTGTGCATGCAGCTACCATGCATGTGCAGTAGTTGATGTAAGTAACTCATCTGTGCCTAACTACAACATGCAGTTGCAATGCAGCCCCATCATTGACACCTGTATATGGTGACATACTGACAGTACGGTAGGATGTACAGCAGGTATGGATGGATGTGTGTACATAAAGTGGTGATCCACCTGTGTAGATGGATGTTTGCCAGGGACGGCTCACAGGTGTGTCACACACCATCCTACCATTACATGTGCAAACAGTATGCTATGTTACCGTTACTTGACGGTGGAGACATAAAATCTACACAGCAGTCGGGTATCACCGACAGTATGTCACTTGACACCTGTAACACTTACATCCTCCCGTGTGCATATAGCAGCACAATTGCCGAAGGTAGCGTTGGTACACATAATGCGGCAAATACTGCTGCATGTCTGTCAGACGTATCATCATATAGCAGGAGTATCATTCACAGTACTGCCATGTGTGTTTGCTTGTGTGACCATATATGCCACATATGGTGGGGAATGCATCCCAACTGTTACACACCCCTGTACACTGTTGTAGAGATCTGTACATACTGCAGTGTGGAAAGCATGACGTAGGCAGGTGTGGTGTGTGTATCACACACATCAGCTATCCATATGTGTATGACATTTGTGGTCTCCACAGTGTGTGTGTGTGTATGTAGGTATGTATGGCTGTCTGGTGCATGGAGTGAGGGTGTATGCTACCATACAGAACACACAGGATCCCTAACCCCTCATGGTGATGCAGTCCACTACCATGTTGATGCCATCGGTCTCAGCTGCACTGGCTACCTGTACATGTTCTTTCTCTGTGTTGCGTCATGTGGGTTCACAGTACTGTGACGGTGATGACCACATAGGCAAGGGTCCTCACCTTAACACTATGGGGTGTGCGTTATAGTGTTGTTGACCCCGTGAGTGTGAGCATGTTCCTGTAATGTGACAGGGTATTACTGCTACACAGTGAGGCCTCATGCTATCAAGTGGCCTCTAACATTATCATTGGCCAGACCGCTGTGTACAACCCCTGCACCATGTCAACATACCTGTGATGTGACCTGGTATGGATGTCACATCTCTAGCCACTGTAGCCTATTAAACTGCCCACATGCTTCTGGATCAGTATATGTGTGGACATCTGTGTTATGTTAGACTTTCCAACAGTCAGGCTGAGGCTACGTATAGCATGCTGATATTGCCATATGTGCCTGTGAGTACTCCACAGTTACACATGGGAGACTGCAAACAATGCTACCTGTAGGCACATGCAAGTAGACCATAAGGAGGGAACCAGGGCATCATTACCAACATGCTGTTACTGTTGTTACCGAGACACATACTGTGAACATATAACAATGCATGCTAAACCTGTACTACATGGTATGCCTAGTGCGTGTCAACAGTACACAACTAATGTAATATACACGTCTCTCACTATTCACACACAACTAATGTAATATACACTTCTCTCACTATTCTTACACAACTAATGTAATATACACTTCTCACTATTCTGTACACCCTGTGCATCAGACCATTTGAGCATGTCCCTGCACCAATGGTGTGGATGACAGGGATGCGGCACAGGCTTCATCATATGCACAGGGTGATAATGTTTGCCAGGGGCATAGGCTGCACCAATGGATGACATCTTGTGTGTGGGTAAGGGCCAGTGATATGATGGGACATGTCTGTTCAGTATGCATGTGGGTGTTGTGGTGCCCTATAGATGTCTTTGCTGTGTGCGTGTATGTGTGCACACAGTTCTGCCTTTTGTGAGGCCTACACGGGGTATTATTGACAGCTCCAGATCGTACAGACCAGGTTGTACAGCTCACTGTGTCCGGCCATGGCCACGTGACCTGTGCCTGCCAGGAGTTGCACGGGCACTGCCAGGCGGAGGTACAGCTTGGCTACTGTCCGATGACACATGTCCACTGGAACCATGTCCCCGCTGGGAACATCCAGGGCCACATCCACATGGCCTGCTGTGTCCTGGTGTGAACAGCGCAGCAACAGCTGCACTGCTACTGCTACTGCTACCAGCACTATGGGAGCGGGAATGTGATGTAGCACACTCACGTTGACCTGCACTAGGTGGTGTAGCTGGCCTATGTCCACGTGGCCTACGCCTCACTCCTACCAGATGTTCCAGCACAGACAGCTCACGCTCACGGATTGCCATGCCACGGTCAAGGATTCCGACCATGTCACCCAATCGCCTGTCCAGAACATCAGCAATAAGCTGTTGAGCATTTGCCAATGCCTGGATGTTGTCATTTAGGGTACGGATAGCAGCCCTCTGCAGCCTCTGCCCTTCTCTGTTCTGCCGTTCAGCACGTGCCTGTGCCGCCATTACAGTCTGGAACATGCGTCTGGTGATACCAGCTGCTGCACTCTGTCCTGCAGGTGCATGTCTGCCAGAGGTCCTCCTACGAGCAGCACCGGCCACATGCCTGTGTGGCACATCTGCAGTCATTACACTGACACCATGGTGTGTAGACACACCTTCTGTAGCCACCACATGTTCCTGTTCCACGCTAACAGACGCTGACTGTCCTTCCTCTATGGCCACTGGTGATGTGGTTTGTGTTGGCAGCAGAACTGTGTGCGGGGATGAGGGCAACATAGCTGGGATGGCAACCATTGGCACAGATTCAGCCCCTGACAACCCTGCCTGTACCTCATGCATATGTTCATCACTGCTAGTATCTGTGGGGACACTAACATCAGATGGACCGCAGGAGGGTAACGCACCTACATCACCTGTGAATGCAAAGAAAGACTCTAAATTACAGTAGACACACACACACACACACACACACACACACACACACACACACACACACACACACACACACACACACACAAACAGACACACACAGACACACACACACACACACACACACACACACACACACACACACACACACACACACACACACACACAGACACACACAGACACACCATGCATGTGATTTGACAGATGGCATGCAGCATGCCTGTGATACAGCAGAGGGCATGTAGCTCAGACATTAATAGTGTTAGTAAGCATACCTCCCTGGGGTGCACACTACAGCAAGCAGGTGTCATATCAGTAGCCATGCAGTTCACACAATCATGGTAGTATGCATGCATCCCCATGATACACCATGTGGACCAGAACAGGATAACAGTACACATGGCTGACATGACCTTGACATTTAATCTGCTGACGTGTGCATTAACATGCATACATGTCTGACACAATGGTGTCCTGAAACATGTACAGCATCGTAATGGGCATCACATTGCGGTGTTGTCTGTATGCCCTACAGATAGAATGCATGTTTAGCAAATGTACATGAGCATGGAAGGGTAGTGTGAGCCATCTACATTGCTATACAGTGCGAAGTACAGACACTGTGCCATTGCATGGCATCATGAGGCATCTATATTGCTGTACAATGCATAATATGTACACATTGCATAGCCATAACTGCATGCATACCCATGACATAACTGTGGATTGTGACCCACGATGCTGAGGTGTATACACACCAAACCATGCTGTGTCAAGTGACAGGTCACTAGAGGACCTACAGATGACACCCCTGCACAACAACTACAGGGTCTTAGCTGCCTGGCAACCATGTCCACACATAGCAGACATGTCAATTCACCATTTCCCACATGACATTGATGTACCACACGCACGAGGTGCATAGCTAACGGTGATGTCCTACAGCAGCAAGGGAAATTTACAGTATCTGTGGCCTGATGTGGTGTCAATGTCTGTGGAAGCTGTACAGGTGACTACTGTCATTGCTATGACACAGTCATGATGTTCAACAGATCTTATATGGTAGACTTCAGTGACACCTCCACTAGCTGTGCACAGGCTTTTAGGATGTCCAGTGTACCACATCAACTGTATAATCAGTCAACTAAGGCTATAATTGGACCATGTGTGGACAATGTGCAACAGGGTGTATACACATCACATCTACTGTGTGGCTACGTGTCTCTGGCCATCCCCCATGGCCATGTGTGCACATGTATTGACCAAATGTGTGTGATGGCCATCTATCTGTGTTGTCCCATATGACATACACCCATAGATGTCAGATATGTCACCATCCACAGGGCTATGCAGACAACGGGTTGTGTGTTTGGTATGTGGGGTATGGGTCATGGGATAGTGTGATAGTATTGCAGCCAGAACACTACGTGTCTGGGACATGTCAGATGGCACATCACAATGTGTGCACCCAATGCAGGGGCATATAACACAATGGTGACACCTGTGGGCTGCCCATATCACAGCTCACTGTGTGGTACTGTTTGCATACCACACATGTTGTTCCAATGCATACTACATATGCCTCCAATGTAGAACACCTCCACCGTTGTATGCACAGCTGACCACACATGTAGCAATGACAACTACTGTGGTTTCAAGTCGGTGTATCATTTCGTTTGTATATATTGCACATGGGTGGCCTGTGTGAATGATGGGTGATGCGACCTGTATATCGTGACTGGAACGAACATCAAGTGTGCAACTGTTAACTGGCCACATGGCAAATAGAGCTATGCTTTAACATGCCTGATACTGATGACAGTCTCACCTGCAACGGACTCATGTCTGTGCGGCACGCCAGAGGTACCTGTATAGGGGTGACACAGCAGTATGAACATTATCCATGACTGTATGACAGCCACAGGGTGCACTGTGCATGTTAACACATTCGCCTGTATAATAGCATATAGTATGCACATGTGTGCATACACAGGGCAGCATGTGTGTCCACATACCTTGCATATGTTGTTACTTTACATAATGTACAGTGACACATGCAACTAAATGGGATATAATAGCCATATGTGCAGTACTGACTTACCAGGCAACTCCAGGCTCATTGGTTGGGAGACACCCACCTCCACGATGGCAGCTAGTGTGTGTGGATGCTGTTCTGAGGGTGTCCCCACACTGGGCAGTAGCTCCTCGGTGTGTGTGAGTGGGGGCTGGGTTGGTGGCCCACCACCTGTTCCACCTTGTTCCCTGGTGATTGCAGTGGAACGCTGTTTTGCATGTCGTATCAAGTCCGTGCAGTGTCTGCGCACCTGCTGGTAGGTGCGGTTATGGCCACCCACATCGTTCACCCTCCTGCGTAGATCCTGCCACAGGTCATCCCGCTGCTGGGCATGCTGTGGCACATGGCTGAACAACACATAGTAGTTCTCACGGAGGTACGGGATGAGGACATCATCCTCCTGGCAGCTGTACGCTGGAAAGCGTGTATGAGGCATTATCTGTAAGACATAATGATGGTGACAGGTCACAGTTTCAGAGATGTACAGAGATACTGCTGCACATACATTTCTATGACATCTAGTACATCTGCACAGTAATCTTTGCAAATCATCATGACACTGACACGACTGACGTGTTTGTGTCACACACATGTAACACCCGTTATGCATTGGATATCATCACCATATATGTGTGTCACCTCATTACAGTGTTCATACTCCATGTGAATGCTGTCTTGATGTGGGCATGTGTATTTGCCTGCACTGGTGTTCTTACCTATCTGCACATGCCTGGATGTGTCCACGGTAATGCTGTTGACCTTGATGCTGTGTATATATCACATATCAACACAGACACAGCCTTAATGGACTTGAGCAGTGACAATGCACACATACGCATGGACACCTGTACATGCATGTGTTTTGCCATATACATCTACACAGCACTATACAGCTGTTCAACATCCTGCCATGGATCGCCTGTGTTGCACATGTGATAGACATGGGACAATGGCTAGTCGGATGTCATTCGCAGGGATGGTTATCAACCATAGCATGTACGGGCAAGGTTTCCTAGCTGTAACAGACAGCCAGTATGCCACCGCAAGGTGCATCAGTGCCACATTACTGATCCGGACAGTTGATACTACATCTACCATGTGGCCATCACACCATGTATGACTGGGATGACATGTGCAGCTTTGATGGACAGGGTCGCATGGTTTGGCAGGCGTATGTCACATGTATGGCACAGGGATCTGTCCAACATGTGGCGATCCTAGTATTAGGACGGTGGCTGTCCATGACGTATGTCTTACAGATCAGGATATGGACATGTAGCATGTCCATCATCATGGTGTAGCAAATGTCTTTATGCAAGGTAGACAGCATGCTGCATAGTGGAGGTGAGGATTGTGAAGGCTGGTATCGCCCATCCACGCATGGCCATTACCCCTTAAAGGTGATATGTGATCCAATATTGGTCACCCCAGTTCTGTATATGCCTGTCCAATTATCTCCGTGCTCATGGATGGCACCCTGTCATGACATGGGTACCTCGTATGACTACCCAAGGGGCCTGGAGATGTCACCAAGGCAGGGAGGTGTACTGCACAGCACCATCCCTTACACAGTGTCCATAATGTTGACCACAGCCTAGGTGGTAGTTAATGGGTACAGGGATGTTCACCTAGCGGTGACAATGCTGATATCATCCATCAGAATGTGCACATATGTCACACACCTCACCCACACAGCCCATTCTGTATGTTGTTCACAACACTGACACAGCTATTCCTCATAGGCCATGGCCATTCACATCCTTGCATACACAGATGCCTAACATTTGTCTGTGTGGTATGGGCTACAATGAGGGTGGAGTACAACACATTAACCCTGTTCTACTGTAGCTGGCACTGGTGTGATATGCACATGTCACTCTGGCACCTTTTGTAGTTGTGAGTCTGTCAACAGGCCACTGGTAGAACACTCCTGTGACATACAAAGGTATTTGTAATCAAACATCCGTACTGTCTTGTACAATTGTACTGCTAACATCTACAGTGATAATGGTTCATGGACATGCACACCATACTCAGCAGGGTTATAGTGCGGTGCCACCCATTATGACTGTCGTCACCACTTGTAGGTTGATATTATCCAACACCCTATCTGTATTGTATGGTCATGCTAGGCACTTGTTCAGAACTTGTGAGCATGTCATGAGCTACTGATTAATATAGCACCCATTCCACACCATTTCCCACAGGTACACTGGCTGTCCTAAAATTTCCAGCTTGCTTATGGTACAACAGCTGATGTACACACGTAACGCACATATCCTGTGTGACATGGTTGTATATACAGGCATGTCCAGTTGTCACGTACCAGTGCTATCACCTGTCTATATGATGGATATGTCATACATGTGGCAATAGAGCAATTGTTTCATGTACACATTCAATGCTCACCTCCCAACATACGACACTACAGCCTGTGGGGGATGCACTTATGCAGCCCTGCTGGGGGTAATGCTGTCAACAACCCTGACTGCACCTGACAGTCATGTGGGGATGTGTAACATTCGCAACACACCCCACTCATCACATAGTCTCACATGATCTGCACCACAGGCCACACATACGAGGACAACTTGTGCAGTACCTCTCCATACTCTGTGTAGGCACCAGAGGCAGCCCCCATCATGGAACACAAAATCACCAACTTATAGCCCATAGACTCATGTGTGCCCATCACATACAGCCAATAGGGTGTTATAACATACACAACACACCAGTCATAGGTGACTCTGTAGGCGGTCACACTGCAGTTCCACACAGCAGGCTACACAAGGCGATAGTCACTTACATCTTGCTGTCGGGTAACTGGTTCTGCAACATAACCTATGCACCCATGCCACACCTCATCAGGTACGATGTGACTGTCATTCTCCATGTTAGTGTGACTGCCCTGAGATGCCACTTCACAGACTACATGTGCAGGGACATGCAATAGCTCACCAGTCTTGTAGCCCTGAAGGTGTGGGACTAGCCCTGGGAAGCATTATGCATTCATCCGGACCTGATACCACTGTACAACGACTGACTGCGTCACTTCAACAGTTGCCTATGCTTCTGCTGTCATTCCACAGGCATCTGGTATCTGTCCGCTTTGACTGACCTGGTCAAACACAATGCTTTGGCACAGATGACCTGCACTTGTCAGCCCTGGGAGTACAGATCACATGTAAGGCTCTTGCTGCTTCTATACTACCTGTCTTGCACAGTTTCCAATAGCAGTCACCGACAGAACGGGAACTGGCAAGCAAGACATGGGGCCATGTGACACAATGCTTGCATCTTCCTCTGTGACGCACGCAGCCAAGGCACACCTTATAATGCACCACTCCAATATCTCTGCAGTGACTGGGACCTGCCTCTAGGCTCTGCAGAGCACACCTGCAATGACAGGTTATAGACAGACCATACCTTTCAGGCACATACCTGGACCGACACACCCACAGCTGAGGTGTTTCCATATCCCACTATGTTGTACACACATCCTGGCTAGTTACTTAGCACAATATATCAGAGGTGCTCCACGTGCAACTAACTGTGTCTGGAACCGCTATACACATTGTAACAAGCTACAGATTCAACAACTTACCCCACGGTTACCAGACCTCATTTGTTGGTGTACTGGACAGTAGGGCTCAGACAGCTACTACTGATGTGTGACTGACACTACCCCACACTTAACTGGGATAGCCACTCATGTACCGACACATCCATGAGTCATAACCTCCACTCAGCTGGATCAACCCATACACACCACCTCCAAGACCAACATTAACCTTGACATGAACACTACCAACATGTGACTGGTGTTCCACACCTGGGGTTATCCCCTCATTGGTGGATTCCGAACATATGCTAGTCAACCTTGTTAGCCACATCCCGGCACCACACCCTTCATGGCATACACAGTACATGAGTACTACAACACCTACTACAGACGTCTTATGACAGCAGTTGTTAACGTCATGACACCCGTGCAGATGGACAATGCACATACAAATGCTGAAACATACCCCAGTGCACTTCATTAGCATGTACACAACTGCATGGATCATGCTATTCCACACAGAGCCATGATGGTACACACCAGATAACAGACGCCACTCTGGTGGTCAAGTTCCATGGGCATAATGTACAACAACAGGTGGAGGCTGTTGCACAGTGGTGTACAATCCCATGGGTGGGGTAGCTCACTGGTCAGCCTCGGTAGGGCCACGGGATCCCTCATCACATACTCCAAGACTAGCTACGTAAACATTACTGCGACACATTCCGGGGTGTACCACAAGGCATTATGGTGGTATGTCAGTAGTCGATGGCAACACCCACATCTGCTCTCACATACAACAGTCACTCAGGAACATTACAGACCCAGGTGATGTTGGCAACATGCTGGTGGATGGATTCAATGCTAACATTACACCTTCTCACTTACTACAGGGCCACAATCCATGCAGGAGCATTGCGGTGTTCCTGCGGTCACACCTACACAATACTAACCTGCACTCTATATGTCCTGGGACACTGGCCCCATGTCACCTTCCAAAGTCCCAGGCTGTGATCTCCACAAACCTCTGAATGACATGTCTCCCCACTAGGCCACCATATTCAGTAATAGCCTTGTATCAGACATTGTGGCCCCTGAATGGCACACAGCAACATTTATCACACTCCACACAGGTGGCACCACAATGCACGAGTGGGACTATAGTCCTACACACCTGACTGGACTGTTCTGCACGGCTATGGGGCACATCATCAATGATGTCATTCACAGAGACATTGTTGGGCTCCAGCCCTTTGATGCCACCTGGGTTGGACTTGTTAGGGCCAGAGCATGGCCCCTACACCTGGTGGATTCCTTTCATACAGTTACCAGGGTAGTTGATGATGGTATGGGAGTCCACACATCCTACATTGTCCTCTCATTGCCTTTCAGCACCGTTCTCCATTCTGGTATTGACAACATACACATCCACCTGCACATCATACCCTATGTCACAGGATGTTATGCAACGTGGCTCATGGACAGGACACACACAATGAGGGTAGCATACCATAGTACTTACTGCATTTCAGTTACATTTAGCATACCACAGTCCTCAGTCATTGGGCCCCTCATGTTCAGTATATGCTTCCCTGAGGTACAGGCTAGCACAGAGGGACTTTCCCTGCCTAGCTTTACAAACCCCTGCATACAAAGCGCCATGATTGATCCACCAGCTGATACTGACTCCATCCATACGGGTGTCACTGTGACAGATACCTGATATGAATATCATGGCCTCAAGCTGCATGACACAAGGTGCATGAACATCACCTTTGCATTACACCATTCACCCACTGACTATCACATAGGTGGTAGTCCCCTACATACATGTCACATTGTACATGTTTGTAGTACACACGTATGTCGCACCCACTCCTGTGGTTACCGTATTGCCACTGTGGCATAGATATCCTTCTATGTGGCCACACTTATCTGTACTGGGCATGTAGCTGGTACATAGGCACCCATTGTACCTCTGAACTCAAGACATCTACACACATTCAAGGGTACACCAGCCCATTTAGGGTGTACCTTACACAACAGCTACAGCTTTACATACCACACCATTAACACGCCATGACGTTTATTGAGCTCCGACAGTTAAAGTATGCGGCTGAACTACGGACACCACGTCTGTACACATTTGCATACTACATACTCAGGGGTGACCTCTACTGAACAGACAGGGCCCATGTCCCCAACAATATTAATGGATATACTCCACATACGCGACATAAGCAAAAGCCACTGTGAGCAACATGCTCATGGATATGTGCACACACGCAACAATGAGTGGGATGTGCTTGAGGGTTACATTCCCAAACCAGACACTCACCATGCTTTGGAACATGAGTCCTATGTACATCACGCAGGGACACTCAGAAGCACTGTTCATGTGATACCTCCCTTGGTGGTTGGGAGACACATGTATGCCAGGGATCACTGCAGTGGCTGTACTGTGCAGAGGTGCAGATAACACATGGCTCAGCTGTTCACAGGACACTACCCTAGAGAGGTTCCACTGGTGTGAACACTGTAGTTGTGCTTACACATAAACTTGCCAGACTGCATATTACCCCACTATGAACCTGTGAAGCTATTACATGTCCTTTGTGCATGGTTACTTGTTAGCCCTTCCATTTAGATTAGCTATCATGCTATTGCAGTGTCCCGTGCCTACAAGCCATATGTATCCTGTTATTGTACATGCCAATAGACGATACCTTTGGTATACATGATATGCCTGTTATGCTGTGTAGAATATCTGACATATCTGCCTACAATACTATACATTACACATATTTCACATAGTATCCCATAATGCAAAGCATACTTGCACAGCGGGACCACCTTAGACATGTCATTGTCGTTATATGCCCATACACATGCCTACTGTGACAGTATATCAACATATACTATCCCCTGTTATGGCACGTATTTATTGGACATACCCTACCACTGACAGCGGGTTGTATGGAATTGTTCTGTTTAAAGCCCTCATGTAGCATCCCTTGTGGTGTCTGTGATGTGTACCTTGTGGCCCACTGCTGGACGCACAGTTTCTACATGCATTAGTATGCTCAGCAAGACATCACTACATAAATACTTTTTCCCACTTTATGCATTGTGGACACTTTTAATTAATGCAAACCAGGCTATACATACAGTAAATAATTAATAAAAAACATGCTATACATAAACTTACATACCGAGTGTTCTACATACCTTGTTATCGTTACAGACTTTCATCTCTATCTCTCTCACACTGCTTAAACAGGTATTTTGTATGAGCATATGGTTTGAATGTCTGGAAAGTCATCCTTATATACGTCAATACCTGTAACATATGGTTTCCTCCCACCAATTGGTGTTCCTGAGTGACTAATTACTTGCATATCAGCTGTGCAGCTACCCCATTCGCCAATTACATGGCAACAGTGGGGTATAATTGAATTCTCCACTTGGGCGTTGCCCATTTGCCCTACCTTCAGGGAGACAGCCTGTATTGTGTTTTGTTATGTGTAATTGCAACTGCTATGCATAGAGACAATTATACTTTGGATTCATGTCCCCTGTGGATTGTGTGTGACAGCTAGAGTATGTGGTTCAACATGTGGGTGTTCCTGTCATCCCAACGTCTGATAACGGACTATTGCAAACAAAACCTGTAACATTGCCGTTTGTTCCATTATATAATGGCTGCAATTTTGCATGGCGCCTTTAATTGTGTCTCTCACAAGGTATGTTGACGGTTCTGCAGATGTAATTGACTAACTGGATGTTTGTGCTGTTATTACAGTCTGTATTGCTATAGTTTCTAGTGTGGGGGATGTCGGTGGGTGTACGTAGCATATACAGGTTTGTGGGGCTTGCATTTCTACATATTCCATATATATGTGTGTGGGCTCCGTCCCTAATTAAAGAGCTATCAGTTAGTAGACTTATGTTATGGGATTGAACAT
Organism: Protopterus annectens; assembly: GCF_019279795.1. Classification (NCBI taxonomy): domain Eukaryota; kingdom Metazoa; phylum Chordata; order Ceratodontiformes; family Protopteridae; genus Protopterus; species Protopterus annectens. The sequence goes on from NC_056735.1 coordinate 161,344,486, forward strand.
TGGGCCGTTGTTAATTGGTTTCTATATAGTATACAGGCGAGGTTGATACTTCCATACCTCCGGAATTGCAGCGATATGTAAAGGGATATGTCTAAATGACAGCTATCCCGTGTATTTCTGTCCCAGATATTTGCAGTCATTGTGGTTGTGTTGGTAACAAAACCTCTTTGCCATGGGTTGCCACCTTTTCATATGGCCATTGTTGGACACTTGCGGGACGCACAGCAGTATTTACAGGCCAACACATAGCCATGGTCAGTACACAGGTTAGCACATACTTTTATCCTCAATACATACCTATTGTGGGACTTTGGCTACTTATCATATTGCATGTAACATTTACGTTTCTTACATACAGGCATAACTATTTAATGCAACTATTACATTATATATGGGACATATTAATGTCCTACAATCCTGGACATTTGCCCGTTGTAATGTTTTATGTCAGGACACACCTGCCCAGGGAGGGGCTGTCCCTCCTAATGTGGGACAGGTGGTAACCGTATGCCTACGACTAGCTATACCCACACCTACCGTAATGATCTGCCTCTGAGTTGACACTAACAGACACATGATGCGGACACACACACACATTACAGTCACACGGAGATGCACACGGCACCCTCAACACACACATACACAGACTATGGCACTCACAAACACAGTTGAACACAGTACCTACATGGACCGCAACACCGGCAGCGGTAACTAAATGTCCCTTCATATCATCATACTATTACTCGCAGTTGTACTGTTCTGGTACTGTGTTCTTTTGATCTTTCAGCCTCGTGGTTACGCATGTCGGTATGTTACACATTCCATAGTTGGCGGTATCCTATTTATTTGTACCTCCAAGGTGTTATGAATGTCATTGACCTATCTATATATATTTGCAGATATCGCTGAATCCGTATATATCAACATATATCACTCTATCGCCCTTTCTATCTGTATTATATATATGTATATATGTGTACACATATATATATATATATATATATATATATATATATATATATATATATATATATATATCTGACGGGGAAAGTGAAAGGCAAGCTACACCTTTCATTGTGTGCTTGTTGGTGTATACTGTTTCCTGGACTCCGCACGTTTGTGTCTGTACCTGTCACATTACACACCTGCCATAGGTTAGGGTTACCAGCTGTCCTAGTCTGCGAGGGACAGTCCCTCTTTGGGCAGTTGTGTCCTGCAAAATATTTGTAAACATGGCAAATGTCCTGAGCTTTTAGAACATACTTATTTCCTATAGTTTATGTAATAGTTGCATAAAACAGTTATTCTGTATCTGAACCACCTATATGTTCTAGAAACAGAATAAGTAAGTAAACATTACAAGAATGAGCTTTTATCTAGGCAAAACAGTGAAGTTCTGAATTTCGTACTGGCCGGGTGTATGTGTCGGCCTGCAGACATCTGACGTATGTCCCACATTGGTCATTTGAAGAGGTGGCAACCCTACCATAGGTACATCTTGGCTAGCAATAGTGTTAGGTGATTCTATACATGATTGCATGTTCTACTCCTGGCAGTGGTCGTTTTACACTTTAGAGCAGGCGCTATTAGTACAGGGGTGAATAATGCTGGTTTCACCTGTTCTGGACATCATTGACTGTGATCTGTGCGATATTCGGAGAAGCTTATCCCTGTTTCGTGCATATCCATATAGTCATATTTAAACGTCGCTTACCAGCAGTGGGCAATGCATATTCCCGCTAACGTGTGCTACACATATGATCTGATGACCTGCATCCGACATGCATTACTCGTGCCTTTGGGATTACGTTACATCCCTTGCAGGATGTGGGACCGGGAACATGCATGACGGTCACTGCATTTAACACATGGCCATCTGGGATTTGTACACGTGTTATGTCGTTTTGTACGTGGAGTATACTACGGCTGTTACTCCATACTGCACTCACATGGGTAACTCAGTTAGTTTACATATTGATGAGTCCAGTTAATGGTATGTCCATGTGATGTTTACTGGATGTGCTCCGGCATTGGGTATGTGTATCACAGTGAGCCACACACGATACTGTGCTACACCTTCAAACGACCATAGGTGGAGCATGCTGGAGTGACGAATACCTGTCATGGGTACACCCCATGCCTTGACACAACATCCATGATTATATTATGTGGAGCCCCTCATTAACGCAGCAGGGACTCCGTGCTGAGTGTGTGCAGAACAGTGCTTACACACATGTTCTCCCACAATTGCCTCTGCTCCACTAAGCGACAGTTGGTTACTTGATGTTGTGGCGACAGCGGACACTGTTTGCCCCGTTTGGTGTATGGCCTTTGACAATCGGCCGTGTACCTACCGATGTACCTGGAAACCTATACACACAGCACCACCATATGCCGATAGCCGCATGTACTGTTCAGGTGTTGACATTCCATGTTCCAATAGCTGTTGTGTGTACAATGTTTGAGGGCTGCCTATGTAGGATTCACACAGTGGGCCACCTATACATTACAATTTACAGGTGGTCGTGTTTGTGTGCCATCCATTTTGGTGTGCAGGTGGAGTGGTGTGTCAGTCCGTAGGGGCCTACACTGTCAGAGTATGTGCTATACGTTCCCTCTTTGCCAAGGCATAGGCATATTGGGCATGCCTCCGTCTGCCTACTGGGGCTGGCACAGTGTGTTCATGGTCTGAATCCCTCTGTGCCTGTGATGGCCTTGGCAATTGCGGTGGGCTATGAGGGCCTTCACCATTTTGTCCCTGCTGTAGCTGTTTCCGCAGGATCATATTATGTAGCATGGCACATACTATGACGATGTAGGCACACGTGCCTGGAGAGTACTACAAGGCGCCACCAGATGTGTCCAAGCACCGGAACCGTGATTTCACCATCCCGAACACACGCTCTATGATGATTCTGGTTTGTGCGTGTGCCTCATTATGGCGTTCTTGCATGGGTGTGTGTGCATTTCTGATGGGAGTCATCATCCACGGCTCCAGTGCATAGCCAGCATCCCCCACAAGGTGGCCATGTGGGATGTCCCCCCTGACAAATACCTGATACAGCTGTGAGGCATGCCAGATATGGGAGTCATGGTAGCTTCCAAGGCTGCCAGCACACACATCCATGACAATGCCCTGGGCATTGCACATGACCTGGCAATTGATGGAGTAGAATCCCTTGCGGTTTATGTAGCGCCTACCATGCTCACTGGGTGGTGACTTGATTTGTATGTGCGTGCAGTCTATCGCACCCAGCACCTCCGGGTAGTGTGCCACATGGTGGAAGTGACGCATATTGCTGGCCAACTTCTCCTGAGTTCGGGGGAAGTATATATGCTCATTGGCATGTGGTAACATGGCATCCAGGAACTGGTGTAGTACCTGGATGCTGATGCCTGTGAGATCCCCATTATATCTCCAGTTGGCCTTTGAAAGGTACCTGTGGCTAGTATTCACAAGCTTACACATACCTTCGTGTCCACTGGGATGGGTTCCCCTCTGTTGTTTCTGGTTCTCAGGCATGGCCGGCACAGCTCCACTATTTGCTGTAAGATGTCCCTGTCCACCCTGTAACGCTCTACTATCTCCAGATCATGTAGCCCCTGGTAGGTTACCCTTGATCTGAACACTCTTCTCCTCCTCCGGGGCCTGCGGTGGTTGTCAGCATCATCCTCCACAACACCGTCAGTCTCTAACACATGCTGATGAATCACAGCTATGGCAGCTCCCAACATGTGCATTTTAAAAGTTCCCCATGTGTTTACACCTATGGTGCAGTGTTTGGGAATACACAGGTGTGTGTAGGGTGCTTTCACACTTTATACTATTGTGCTGTGAAAACCGATGATGTCATAGGGTGTGTATGTACGATCATAGCTACAGGGTATCTTATGTGTTTTACTACCGGAACTACTATTGTGGTGCCTTTGGTGTTGAATTACATATGGCTGCTGTGGATTACCTCTTGACCTTCCCTTTACATTTCTGCACGTTCCACCTACCATTTTCTGGCATGCATCCAGCAGCCTGCTTTCATTTGTACTTTCCTAGACCTGGTGTATCTTGCGTAATGTGTGCTATTGCCAGTCTACTGTCAGTTTGCTTTGCTCTGCTATGACAGATCTCCTATCTTTGCAATCCAATGCCTCCCCTCCTTTCTTTGCATTCCAATGCCTCCCCTATCCTGTTTTGCAGGTTTCTGCGAGCAGACTTGTCAGCTGCCGTCGATTGGCCGCCATGAGTTGATTGGTGTTGATTGCTCATTAGTACTCCAATTACCCTACTTCAGCATTTCCTTCTTTTCTTCCCCTGACCTTCTTGTTGGTGCTATTGTTTGCGGCGCGTGCATCCGCTTACTGGGTTTCGGGCACGTTTTCATCCCCGTACACATGCGCTTTTGGGCACCATGTGTGCTCTCAGCTAAATGATTCTATACCTTCCTCCCAATCCCTGTCCTGCAGCTTTGCTTAGCAACGGCCAGGCCAGATTTGCATTGCTCCAATGTGCTTACTGCTACGGTGGCACACCCCTCTGCTGATGTCATGTATCTCCTCTGAGCCACTCCTCGGTGTTATAGCACTGTGCCGTATGGTACAACCTTCATCCGGCGGGACATTTGCGATTCAGTATTATCTGCCTCATTTGCATGGCATTGACTACTAATTCATAGTTACCGCGCCGAACACTGTTGCAGGCCCCTAGCAACCCTTGCACCTTGGTTGTGGTGTTCCATGCCTACCATTGTGTATTATGGTGTAAACCTGATTTGTATTACATTGCGATTTTATGACATTTTTATATAATTTCTTTATGTTCCAGTTTGCGCACACATGCCTTGCAGTTGTACTGTGCATTACTGTGGACATGACATTAAATGTTGTTTTTTAGGTGTTGTGCATCCTTTCTTATGCCATTGGCTATGTATTTCGCCATTGGCATATGTTAACTTTGTAATACATGAGTCTGGTCCGCTTCCATAGCTCCGATGTTCTGTTTGGGAAAATGTAAACCATGTTTTTTGGTTTACATTTCCGTGGGCTTACGCTACACCTGCACCACTTCATGAATCACTATCTGCCTTCATTTGCATGGTGCGACACTGCGCATGGGGTGATTAGCATACCTATGCCGAGGGCTGCGCAGTTCTGGCGTATGCCGGTAGTGCACGTGGTATTGGATCATACCTGAATCGCTCGACGGCCATATTTGGCGTTATTCTGCCTACGCTACACCTGCGCCTGGCGCAAGCTTCATGAATCCAAGGGTCTCTTTTTTTTAAACAGCTTTATTGGAATCGATACAGAAATAAACAAATATTAGCTAAGAAAATGCACAATTTTCAAATTAAGTAAGATATAATAAACAAATAATCAAATGTAACTAAACTATATACAAAGATATTCACTGTATGCACAATATAAGAGTATTGATATATATTAACTATTTACAAGATTATCAAGCTATTTTTCTAATAATTTTAAGCATTTATTTCCTAATAATTCATATAATTTATTCCACATATTATATATAGTAGTATTCCTAGTAGATCTTGGCTTAATAGTCAACCTTTCCAAATAACGGACTTCAGTAAGAAGATTTTTAAATTCTCAAAATGAGGCTGAAGTATTAGATTTCCAATTCCTTGTAATGGTGTTTCTGGCATCAGATAGCATAGACCAAATCAAAGGGTATTTAGTTTTCCTTATACATTTAGGAACTGGTGTATTAAATTAAACAAGTGATGTATAAAGTACAAAGTTATCAGTAAAAATTGCTTGTAAAAAGGTATTAATATCTTCCCAATACTTTTTTAAGTCTACACAATCATAAAACATATGAGACCAATCAGCACTGCTTCCTTATTACACCTCCAACATATAACACTCTTCTTGCTAAATTTACTTATAAGGAGCAGGGTAAGGAATGATCTATACAAATACTTCCAGGTAAATAATCTCCATTTAGGTGATGATGTGGTCACACTAGCAGACTGTAATATATTTAGCTTATCTTGGTCTATAGGAAGATAATTACTGACTGGTGAAAAATACTTCCAGTGACTATCAGAATATGTATCCAAATCAGATTTAATTGCCTCATATATGTGTGACAATTTATTTTTAACAGATGGCTTATGTTGTATTGATAACATTAAATAACAATTTTGATATTGATTTTTTGTTGGTGGGGACATTGAGTCAAGTTTATTTAAAATATATTGTCTGCCTTCTTGTAAGTCTATCCATAAAAATGTATCACATTCATATTCAACATTGAGTAGATTAATGGATTTCAAATCATTTGTCATCATCTGATACCAAAATATTAGATATTTTTGCTGAAATAATAACAGTTTTGCATAATCAGATGAGAACATGACACCTTGTGTATAAGCTATGGGGAAGAGAAGAAATAACCAATCCTTATATATATTAAATTTAAATATATAATTTCTAAAAGTTCTTAAATGGAGTATCATATAATTAGATTTAAAAATGTGAGAAGAATAGACAGAGAAATAATCTTTCAATATCCAAATAAATGAGTTATTTACCCATGCTAATTTCTGAGAATTATTACTTTTGTATCATCTGGTAATATTTCTATTTTTTTTCCATTTTGCAGTGCATTCAACATCTATAAGAAGGGCAATAGTTTTAATCAATGATGAAACTGAATAGACTTCCAAGTCTGGCAAACCTATGCCTCCATTGTCCCAGTTTTCATATGATAGGCTAATGCAGTTCTGGGCTTATTTAAAAAACATAAGAATTTTTGAATCATTGAATTTAATTTCTTGATTATTATATTTGGAGGGGGTATAGAAATTGATTGGATAATGTAGAGAATTTTAGGGAGTAAAATCATTTTTATAATTGAAAGTTTTTCTTCCATAGAAAATGGAATTTTATTCCATTTATTTACAAGGCTTTCTATTGCAATTAAAGTATTGTTATAATTTATTTGAATAATATCTTTAGTATTGTTAGTAATTATGATAACTAAATAAATTATTTGTTCAGACTGTGTTAAATATTTTTTGTATTTATCATGCAAACTGAACTTCTTTGGACCAGTTAAAAGAATTTGAGTTTTATTATTATGTTAGTCCAGATTTTTTTTTAAAGTCTTCCATATTTTTAAAGAGTGCAGATATAGTATTCCCACCAAGGGTTATAAGTATGTCATCTGCAAACATTTGCAATTTGGAAGACGCATTAGAATTTAATTTAAAATCTTCAATGCCATTATCCTACCTTATTAAGTTGGCCCATGGTTCCATAATTAATGTGAACAATAAAGGAGATAAGGGGCATCCTTGTTTAGTTCCTTTAATTATTGGTATATTTTGAGATACACTTCTACCAATTTTAATGTAAGCTTGACTATCTTTCTATAACTGTGTGTAAGATTTATAAAAGTGTTAACAAAATTTAATTTCCCCAATAGAATAAATAAATATTCCCAATTGATCGAATCAAAAGCACAGTTTATATCAAGACTAACTAGTGTTAGATTCTTATTTAAACTTTTGACAGATTCAGTCAAAGTTATTGTTCTTTTTATATTGTCATATCTGTTTCTGTTTACTATAAAACCCATTTGGTCTTCATCTACTAGTATTGGGAGAAGAAGTTTAAGCCTAGTTGCATATACAGACATAAACATTAAGTAATCAGTATTTTGTAAAGAAATTGGTCTATAAGAAGAACATTTAGTGTGGTCTTTATTAGATTTCAACATGGGAGAAATAAAAGTACATTTCCAAGAAGGTGGAATTGTATTTTTATTTTGCGAAATGTTAAAGACTTTATGGAGTAATTTTAATGTATTTTAGGCAAGATCTTATACATTTCTGGAATTTTAGTTTGTTAATTTGAGTTTGAATGTCCTTAAAAGATATAGCTTTATCTATGATAGCAGCTTGTTCTTCTGAAAGTCTTTTTAGTGTGTTTATTAATAAAATATTTAATTTCTTCTTTAGAGTCAATTGCCCTAGGATTCTGATTAATATTAAGAAAAAGTCTCTAAATTCTATTAAGATATTTTGTAAATCTGAGAACATCTTTTTCTTTTTTGGGGAAAATTTCTCATTTATATGATTGAACTTGTTTAGACTTTTTGTTGCATTAGCTAGTATGTTTAAAGATCTAGGGTTGGTGGAAAAGTTAATAAAATTAAATTAATTAAATCATGGCTTTATGATTTAAAATTTCTAAGTATTTATTGTTCAATGAGTTTATTTCTTTTTCTTTACCATTTTTGTATTTCTCTTCCTTGTTGTTAAGTTTCAAATTATCTAATTTATATTGTATATATTGTAATTCTTTGTCCCACATTTTCTTTTTCTTGTTATACCAATTAATGATTCTTCTATATAGATACGTTTTTAAAGCATCCCAAATATATATTTCAGAAATATCATTTATAGGCTAAAGTTTATAAAATTATGGATTTCTGAAGAGATGAATTCTTTAAAATCTTTTAATTTTGTAATGTAAGTGGGTATTCTCTTAATTTGAAAATTAACATTTGAATTGATTAGTAACTCAAAAATTATACAGTTATGGTCTGATAAGGGACATGAAATTACCTTTGTGTTAGACTATTAGTCAATTCATTGGAAATTAAAACTCTGTCTATTCTTGAATATGTATTGTGTTTATGAGAGTATAAAGTGAAAAACAGAGAGTTTGCATCTGCAAAATTATTAATGTCTTTCATTAAATATGTATCTATAACATCTTTTTATAGTGTAGCTGATACTGAGAGTCTGTAGTATTCGGGCTGGTAATGTTGTTGTTGTACTGTAGGGGCGCTGTGGGGATTGCAACATGTAATGTTGGTTCTGTATTCTCTGGTAACTTGTTGGTTCCGGTGTATGGATGACTTGCAGAAGTTGTGAGATGTAGCATGGGTGCGCACCTGGAGGCTCTTAATAAAGAAAGGCCTTACAACTCCAGAAACCGTGTGGTCTCCTTCTTTACCAGGATATAACATATTGGCGATGAGGATGGGATGCCTCCGAGTCCGCTGCGAGTGAAAACGGTGGGGTGCAGTTCATGTTGGACGACGAAGAGACTGGGCCTGCCGGAGTGATGTCTGGTTCCATGTTGGGGTCACTGGTTGCATACGACTGTCAGACACAGACCTGGGAGGAGTATTGTGAAGTGTTGGAACATTTTTTTGTGGCAAACCAGATAATGGAAGTGGGTCGGAAGCGAGCCATATTGCTGAGCTCGGTGGGCAGCAAGACGTACAGTCTGATGAGGAACTTATTGAGTTCTGATAAACCGGGGGACAAATCATTCACAGAGTTGACGAGCTTGCTTCAGTCACATTATAACCCAAAGCCAAGTGCCATAGTCCAGAGGTTCAAGTTAAATTCCAGGACTAGGAGGGCCAATGAAACGGTAATGGAGTATGTCGCAGTGTTGAGGGAACTGGCGCAACATTGTGATTATGGGGACAGACTGACAGAAATGTTACGAGATAGGCTCGTATGTGGCATTGCAGATGACCGCATACAACGCAGATTGTTAGCGGAGCCTGAGTTGTCGTTTGAAAAGGCCTTGAAGTTGGCACAGGCCATAGAGACAGCGAATAAAGACATTCGTGATTTACAGCTAAGAACCATTGAAGGGGTGGGGAGCAGGAGTGCTACCCCTCTGCCAGTGCATAAAGTGGTCATGGAGCATAAACCACAAGGGAAGTCTGGTCAGTATGCTTGTTACAGGTGTGGAGGTGAACATCTGTCACGGAACTGTCGTTTTTTAAACGAAAAATGCCATGCTTGAGGAAAAAAGGGCCATGTAAAAAAAATGTGCCGCTCAACGCTCTCTCGGGACCAGCCGAGAAAGGGGGAGGAAAAGAGCAGTACAATGGACAGAAAGGGAAACCGAAAAATAAAACGGCAGTATGCACACCACATGCGTGAAGGTACAGATAAACAAACCAGGGAAGAAGAGGAAGTGTTTAAGATGTTCAACATGAAAGAGGCCAGGTGGGAAAGAGTTGATCCCATTAAAACCCAGTTGGACTTGAATGGTAAAATGGTGCAGTTTGAAGTGGATACGGGGTGTAGTGTGACAGTTCTGTCAAAGGCTGAGTATGGGAAGTTATGGCCCAGAGAAGCTCCGAAGCTGCAGGACTGTTCAGTGACTTTGAGAACATATACCGGTGAAATAGTTCCCACAGTGGGGATGGTGAAAGTGACTGTGAGATATAAAGACCAAGCCAAACAGTTGCCAGTCATGGTGGTAGCAGGTAAGGGACCAAACCTGCTAGGCCGGGCGTGGTTAAAGGAGCTGGATATGGACTGCCTACAGCTCCATAAAGTAGAACAGCAGGGCCTGACCTTGCAAGAGGTGCTGGAGAATAACAAAGAAGTTTTCAAAGAGGAACTGGGGACCTGGAGGGGTCCACCAGCAAAAATACACGTTAAAGAAAATGTAACACCAAGATTTTACAAACCCCGACCTGTACCATACGCAATGAAGAAGAAAGTTGAGTGTGAGTTGGAGCGACTCACTAAGCAAGGTATAATTGAGCCAGTAAAGTTTGCGGAATGGGCCGCACCAATTGTTCCCATATTAAAGCCAGATGGTACTGTACGCATATGTGGTGACTATAAGTTAACAGTGAACCAAGTCTCGAAGTTGGTGCAGTATCCCTTGCCCAAGGTGGAGGATGTGTTTGAAAAATTGTCGGGAGGTGAAAGGTTTAGTAAACTGGACCTCAGTCAGGCATATCAACAAGTAGTGCTGGAAGAAGGGTCAAAGGCATATGTCACCCTTACCACACACAAAGGATTGTTCCAAGTCAATCGTTTACCCTTTGGGGTTTCCTCGAGTCCAGCTATTTTCCAGAGAATAATGGAGGGACTAGTGGCAGGAATTCCAAAGGTGGCTGTGTATTTAGATGACATCCTATTGACGGGTAGGAACATTCGAGAGCATCTGGAGACGCTGAACGAGGTGCTGAGACGACTGCGAGAGGCAGGTTTGAGGGTGAAGCGGAGTAAATGTGCTTTCATGGCAAAGGAAGCAGAGTTCCTAGGTTACAAGGTGGATGCATCAGGCCTACACCCCCTGCCAAACAAGGTGGAAGCCATTCAACGGGCGCCAGCACCCACAAATGTTACAGAGCTGAAAGCTTACTTAGGCTTACTCAACTATTATAACAGGTTCCTGCCAAATTTGTCAATGCTGTTAGCTCCTTTACATAAGCTCTTAAGGAAGGAGGCTCAGTGGTCGTGGCAAGAGGAACAGGACAGAGCGTTTGAACAGTCAAAGGAACTAATGCAGTCTTCAGAGGTATTGGTGCACTACGATAGTCACAGGGACTTAATTTTGTCATGTGATGCCTCACCTTATGGGTTAGGGGCGGTGTTGGCACACCGGATGCCAGATGGACAAGAAAGACCTATTGGGTTCATGTCACGAACTTTAACACAAGCGGAGTCAAACTATTCCCAGCTAGATAAAGAGGATTTGGCTGTCATGTTTGGAATTAAGCGGTTTCACAAATACCTTTATGGAAGGAGGTTTACTATTTGCACCGATCATAAGCCTTTGTTGTCACTGTTCAACGAGATGAAAGCAGTGCCGCAGATGGTTTCTCCCCGCATTCAGAGATGGGCTGTAACATTGAGAGCTTATGAATACGAGATTGTTTATAAGCCCGGAAAACACCATAGTAATGCGGACGCGCTAAGTCGTCTGCCGATACCAGGGCATCTTCAAGAACAGGAAGCGGAGGACCGAGTTTTGATGATGGAGGACATCACGTTGGTGTCTGCCAGGGAACTGAGTGAATGGACACGCAAAGACCCGGTGCTAGCTAGAGTGTTTCAGTGGGTCCAGCAAGGCTGGCCAGTCCAACAAACGGATCCAGTGTTTCGGCCTTATGAGGTGAGAAAAACAGAACTGAGTGTGCGAGCTGGATGCGTACTGTGGGGGGCACGAGTGATAATTCCGTCCCCAGGAAGAGGGGCACTTTTACAGCAGTTGCACCAAGGTCATGTGGGCATCACACGAATGAAGGCCTTAGCCCGAAGTTATTTCTGGTGGCCCAAGTTGGACCACGATATTGAAGTCACTGTGAATGAGTGTAAAACATGTCAACAACATCGCAACTTGCCTGTGGCGGCGCCACTACATCCATGGGAGTGGCCGAGTAGACCTTGGCAGAGACTTCATATAGATTATGCCGGGCCTTTTATGGGGGCCATGTTTTTGATAATCATGGATGCTCATTCTAAATAGATGGATGCCTATCCAGTCAAAACCCCCACTTCCCTCATTACCATTGAATGCTTGAGGAAGAGTTTCAGTAGCCAAGGACTACCAGAGACTATTGTATCCGATAATGCTTCATGTTTCACGAGTGAAGAGTTCAAGGGTTTTCTGAGAAAAAATGGCATCGTACACATCACATCAGCACCATACCATGCAGCTTCAAATGGTTGTGCTGAGAGGGCTGTCCAAACTTTTAAAGCAATGATGAAAAAGTCCGGAGAAGGAAGTATAGTAGCAAAAGTGTCAAGGGTGTTATTCAACTACCGTATTACACCTCAGTCTACCACGGGTTTGTCACCTGCCGAGATGTTGCAAGGACGGAGATTAAGATCCACGTTGGATCTAGTGCATCCAAACGTCCGAGCTAAGGTAGAGAGGACCCAGTGGAGGCAAAAAGAATGTCATGATCGACGACGGCGAGAGAGAAGTTTTCTGGAGGGAGATGCAGTGATGACGCGAAATTTTAGTTATGGACCTAAATGGATTCCAGGGGTCATTGTCAAGAGTACAGGTCCATTATCGTACCAGGTGAGGTTGAATGGAGATTTCTTGGTGAGGAGGCATGTAGACCAGATTCTGCGGAGTGAACAGAAGAAGGACTCCTTGGAACTGCCAGCCGCGGAAATACCGTTCAGTTCGGAACCAGGGCTCGCAGTGGCCGGAGGATCGCCAATCCAGGGAGACCGCCGGGATGTGGAAAGAGAGGTTCCCGAGGATCCAACTGTTCCAGGGATGGACATACCGATACCTGAAGTGGTAGCTGTGACACCGGAGTCACCCAAGGTGGTACCACTGCGCCGTTCTAAGCGTGTGCTGGTTAAACCTAGTTACTTGAAGGACTATCAATGTTAAAAAAAAAAAAGTGCATGTATTGATTACAAGAACAACATAGCTAGATTGTATGGTAACCAGTTAATAACTAGCCCGTTATTCCGAAGTAAGTGCCTAAATGCATTGTTTTGAACTTGCTCCCTAGTTTGCTTATGTAAGGGATTATGTCATAGCTTAAAAGGGGAGGGATGTAGTATTCGGGCTGGTAATGTTGTTGTTGTACTGTAGGGGCGCTGTGGGGATTGCAACATGTAATGTTGGTTCTGTATTCTCTGGTAACTTGTTGGTTCCGGTGTATGGATGACTTGCAGAAGTTGTGAGATGTAGCATGGGTGCGCACCTGGAGGCTCTTAATAAAGAAAGGCCTTACAACTCCAGAAACCGTGTGGTCTCCTTCTTTACCAGGATATAACAGAGTCTCCTTTTGCCATTAGTGTTAGAGTCTTTATCATCTAAAATACAATTAAAATCCCCTGCTAATACACTGTTTCCTTTAGAAAGTTGCACAATCTGATCTAGATTTTGTTTTACTGTACTCATCCCAGTTCCAGGTATCCAGTATATGTTGAGAAGCGTATATATTTTACTATTCAGTTCTATAATAACTGAACAAGACATTCCCTTATTATCTTTATATACATCAATTATCTTAGGAAGGGTTACTGTGTTGCTCCATAAAATAGCTGCTCCTCTTTTCTTTTGAGAGAGTTCTGAACTTGCTAATACTGTATATGATTTGGAATTAAGTTTGGATATATCTACCGATATTAAGTGTGTTTCTTGCAAAAATATTAATTGAAATTTATGAAGTTTAAGATATTTAAATAGACTTCCCCTCTTACACTGATTATGTAAACCATTAATGTTAATTGAGATACCTTTTAATGAAGTCATTTAAAATCATGTATGTGTGTTAGAAATATGTTTACCAATGAAATATTTTCCATAAAACAAAGTAAGGAATACTACCTGTTAATTTACACCAAATGTGAAACAATAAAACAAATAATGACTCGTTTGTAATATTTTCCATTTCATAAAAAATGGTGAATGTCTTAAAAGTTAATGACAAACTAATATAACAAACATACATACCATTATATTCACCCAAAACCCATCTGGAGTTTAAAACTCCTAATTTGAGTGACATTTACCACTCAAATTAACATCCAATCTAGTAGTGACATCTAATCAATATCTGTCTGTGAGATTTATAATCCTAAGTAAAATATATGGCTTTTAAATGAATTCTTATCAAATATATTATTATTCAATCACAAGAGCTATCAAATTCTTAGGAAAACTGAAACGTACCTATAGATAAAAAACAAGAAAATATTGCATATAATATCAGCCTAGTATATTTCAATGTTATAATTTGTGCTCAGTTTTAGTTCCTCAATTAAATTATTCAGAAAGGATACAATAAATATAATGCAGTAGAACTCATAGAAAATCCTATTTTTTTCTTTGAGAAATTGAATCAAAGGATATGTATTAAGGCTTTAACTTATATAAATTAAATGTAATTAGGAAAGGAATGTGTATTTGTAAACCAAATGTATCACTGTTTACATATGATTAAAACACAACCTGTCAATGAGTAACATTTATGATAAAGTTATAATAAGACTATCTAGCTGTTCAAATACAAACTGACAAATCATTGAATCAAACCATCAAATGAAGTATTTTTGTCAGAAGAAGAAAATTGTTATATAATTATGACATCACTTTCAATTATGTTTCTTTCTTGAATTGAATAAACCAGTCTTTGCCATATATTAATCTAAATAAGGCTTGAAGTGTCTATAATAGAGCATGTGTATATAAATACATATAGATACATATAACAAGTGATTCTTTTACCAATATATATTGTGAAAATATTTAGCAATGGATTACAATTATACACCATTCAATAATTCAAAAATTGTTGGATTGTATAACATTTAGCTTTCTTTTTAACTAAAATCTATAGTTTGGCATAATATTGCCCATTTGTTGTTACTTAAAAGTATATGTGAATATCACAGCTATATAACAATTTTGTCTAAGATATCTGGGGAAGAAACAGAAGAATCAAATAATTTCAGTGTGATCTTTTTTGTTTACAATGACTGGGAGAATATGATATTGTTTGAGTACTGTATTATGTACAACACTCTCTCATTACATTGTCAGATCTTAATGTATTTTCTTTGTGACTGTGAATATAGTTACTTTAATCCATGGATTTGCTTATGATCATTTGTAAATAAGAGTTACAAGGCTTTCATTAAGCATGTATGTATGTTTCTTCTCTATATATGTATATGTGTGTGTGTATATATATATATATATATATATATATATATATATATATATATATATATATATATATTGTTTTTTTTATTGCTATGTACTGTGTGAGTGAAATAATATAATATTCCATGTAGCAGTTTGTCTCAGAGGACCAAGAGTCTCTAAACATTTGTGTGGATAAATAAAAAACTGTGCCATATATTAAGACTTGGTCAGCTTAAGTTGATTTTTTTTCTCTCTCTTTTTTTTAATAGGCTGCTTTCCTGTTTAATTGTTGTATTTTAAAACATTAATTGCTTTTCCTGAAGCCAATTAGAAATATCTAATTTCATGTATCTGTTAGACACAATGTTAGAAAATGCTGCAGTTATGTTTTAGTGAAAAACAGGACTGTCTGTAAGCAAGCATATCTCAATTGAGTAAAAAAGATATATAATTAAACACAGTACAAATTTTCAATCCCTTTTCCCTCCTCCCTACTATAATAAAATTAAAAAAATTGTATATGTACATTCATTTAGAGGGTTTACTATCACATAGTCGCTCGCACTTCGTGCGATCAACATATGTGCGAAACTCAGTTAACAGAATGATAAGTACGATTACTACATTATCGAACCTTACAATAGTGAACATTCACTATAGCAAGGTTCAACATTGTAGTGCAGATCGCACTATAGTGGGGATGAGGAAATGTACCCTTTCCCTCAGTGTAGTGTGATCTCAGAGTTTGTATATATAAGTAGGGGGGTGTGGAGGGTGCAAGGGGGCTTGCCCCTCTACAAAACATGTTTTACAATGTTGAGTGGATGTGAGCATTTCACCAAAGTTGGCATATTCGACATTCGACTTTACTGAAATGCTCAGTTCAGTATTTACTGAGTTCGGTGTGCTGATTTCCAAACAATTTATTTGGACATTTTCACACTCGAACACAGAGCATTCAAGTATGTGATAGTAAACCTATTTAAAGTCAAAGATAAATAGATTAAGTCCACTTGGTATTCCTGTATGCATTCAAATGTTCCATTCTAATGAAATGATGACCTAATAGGGTTCAAAGTTCGCTTCGCCTTAATTGCTTCGTGATGATGCTTATTAGTGGCCGTCCAGCAACTTAGAAGCTCGAGAGGCAGAGTCCCATGCCCATTTCAATGGAAATGTGAAATTGAGATGTTCCAGTGGGAAACAGTAAGCAAAATTGACTGTCTGAACATATTTAAAGTCTCGAGCTAAAAAACAAGGCTCGAAAGGAGCTGAAAGATGAAATACCGGCAAACAAGAGAAAAGGAAACAAAAGACCTTCCACCACCCACCAATCAACATAGCAACCGGATTCACACCGAGTTGTGCAAATCACAAGATTAAACATATCAAAAGCTGATAGTGCCCACAAAGGGTGGTGGACTAATGGTTAAGGTGTTTGCCTTACAAACACAAGGTGCAGGGTTTGAGTCTCACAAGGGATAATTGGCTAGGCTTAAAATGGCTCGCAAGGGCAGTTAGCTTAGTACTAATCTATGAACCTATGAACCTATGAAGACAGTGTAACACCTTGCAAACATCATACAACACAGAAAAGATGTCCAAAAAACATGGAAACAAAACCAATTTGTCCCCCCCTTTTTTCCTTTGACTTTAAAACATCTGACTGTATAAACAGCCACACTGTGTCCTCTAAATAGGTTTTAATCTCAAAAACGTATGGATGCAACAGGAAAGCATAAGGCAAATAATAACCATTAAGAATAATGTATTGTATATCTTGTATTCTTCATACAGCCACACTGTCATATCCAAATAAGTTTTAATCCCTCAAACATAAGGATGCAACATCAAGCCATAAGACAAATAATATCCAACAAGAATAATGAATTGTAAATCTTGCATTCATCTTACATATATTTTAAATTAAACTAAAATTAGTCAGTTCTTAGAACTCATGAATATACTATTCTATGTCAATTCCACAGTCATGGAACATATATAAAACTACAACAATACAACAGAAAATGCTCACCTGATATTCCATTTCCTTCTTCTCTCATTTCCTTTCCCTTTTGCTTTTACATTTTTTTAATTGTATAAATCTGAACTATAGATTTTACTTACTGAAAGATAAGTTATAAGGAGAAGATGGTAAAACATTAGGAAACACAAAAAGCATTTCAAGGGCTGAAAATAGGTATATAAGGGAACCAATAAGTATTCATTTTTTTATTTCTTTTTTTTTTTTTTGGTTAAAGGTTTTCCATGCTCCATTGTGTGCTTTTCTTTTAAGACTTGCATTTGCCCATTCCATTTCTTCAATTTTGTCCAGTATTTTATTGGATTTGATAAAAGAAAGAGCAGTGTCCAAGTCCTCAAATACCTTCGGTCAATTCTGGAGGAAAATTTTCAGTCTAGCCGGGAATAATAAATGGGTTTTTTACATTTTTTTAGTTCTCTGATTAAAGGCAGAAAAAGTTTTCTTTTGGAAATGACCATAGGAGAATAATCATTGTCAAAATGAATGATGTTATCTTTTATTTTAATTGGTGATTTTGCCCAGGCTGTTTTTAAAATCATTTCTTTGTCATGTGAGGAAAGGAACCTTACTATTACAGATTTTGTAGAATTACTCTTTCTGTTTTTAGAAGATACCATAGATATGTGGGGTCTTTCGATGCCATAAGATAATGCTTCCAGGAGTTCAAGAATTTCGGGCAGCCAAGAAGTCAGGAATGGTTCCATGTTGTTTCCTTCAATGTTGTCAGGCAAACCAAATATTCTAATGTTATTTCTGCATGACCTGTTTTCCAAGTCGTCTACTTTTGATTGAAGTAGTGTATTTTTTTTTTAATAAAAATTATATATTATGTTCACCTTCTTGTATTCTGCTGTCTATGTCATTAAGCGCTGATTCAATCCCAGAGAATATTTTTTTCTGTTGTTGAAGGTCTTCATGTAAGGTCTCCATTTGTTGAGTGCATTTCTCTTTAAAATTGTCTAGTTTCAAGTCCATTTTGTCTATTTTTATTGACATTTTCTGGATGTTGGATAACAATGATTGTAGTTCCTTTTTTATAGATGTTTCTTGATGGTTAGATTTAGTGAAGCTCATTTTGAAGTCTGATAATGATAGAAATATATCCAGTTGACAGGAAAAAAAATCAAAATTTTAAAAACAATTTTATATACTATCCTAATATATATTTAGGAAAGACTAATAGTGAAAAAAAGATCCACTCTTAGGATAGTTATATTCAAATAATCCTGTAATTGAAGATTTGAAGACACAGAGCTGAAAATAACTGCTGCTACTCAGTGCTCATCTTGGCTACACACCCCCCCCCCAAGCATCTGCTTCTAATTACATTGAGAAAGGATTCTTAAATGCATTCTATTAACTATGGTATGGGGTTAGAAGTTACTTAACTATTTTTTGTAATATCAGTTGTAGGTAGATTCTGTAAATAAATTCTTTTTAAGTACATCTTTGAAACTTTTAATGGTTTCTCATTTTTTGATATCAGTAGACAGGTGGTTCCAGGTAGCAGGTTTCAGTCTAGAGAAGGCTCTCTCACCAAAAAGCAGTTTTAAATGGAGGGCATACCAGAAAGAAATTGTTGTCCTATGTACTTCTGAGTTTATAGGGTTGCATTGTAAAGGTAGTTTCACTCTTGGAGGGGCAGTGACTGTGCTTTAGAACCTTGTAAATTTGAGTACATATAAGTCAGGTGGCCCTAATTGGCACTGAAAGTCATTTAGAAGTTTTTAGCAGATTGCAGTTGTTCATCTGGAGGCCTGCTAATAAAATGAATCTGTAGATTTTCTTTTCTGCAGTATGTATTCTCTGAATATTGTGGGCTAAATGCATAACAAGAAAATGAAGGTCTTATTCCAATTTGTGTATTAAAATATTTTGGAAGATAACCCTGTGAGTAGTGGCTGAGAACAGATAACTGATCTTGTAATGTAGTTTTAATTCAGCAACCACTTTATTAATTACAATATCTGTATGTGTGGTAAAAGCAGAATCAGGGTCAATTATAAGGTCTATGTACCTCTTTTCAGTGATGTTAGATATCATGTTCCCAGTAAGATATGTTAAAATAATAGGGGGATAGTGAGTATTTTCTTAGATGAGACAAAGACCATGACCTTAGTTTTCTTAGGGTTAATTAGTAATTTGTTAGAGGTGGACAAGGTACATAACTGAGTCAGGTTGTAACTAACTTTGCAGGTCATAGTGTCTTCTACTGGATCGTAGGTGTAGCTTATGATCTGTATACATTATTAATGTTAGATTTGGTAGTTCTAACAGAGAGAAAGATCACTGGCAAAGAAGGAGAACAGATGATTTAGAACAGAACCTTGTAGTACGAGTGTGTGTGTTAAGTGTACCAACAGTATATGATGAGACATTACTATAGACATGGAACGTTCTGTCTTTCAGATAATTGTGAAACTAGCATATAGGGTTATTACCAAACTTCAGTCTTTTGAGTTTATTAAGAAGATAGAGGTGGCGATTTTAAGATTTTATTAGAGATGAGGGAGACAATGTGGCAATTGAGACTAAACACATCTAGACCCCCAGGGATTAATGAGAATATTTCTATGGCAAGTATTTTAAAATACAGATCTCTTTTTATATGAACTAGACATATAAACATACTTTTTTATGCATGGATGTTTATTTTGAAGAGTTTATTTAATAATTAATATTTATTTTAATTTATTTGATTTTTTTTTCTTTTTATTCAATATACTTAACATAAACATATTTAAGTATATATTTACACATTTTTTATTTAAATTAATTTTTTCTATTGCAATAGTTTCCATTGTGTTTTTTATTTAGTAAGATCTTTTTAACTTTATGTGTTTTGTGCGCATAAATATGAAGGTTTACAAACAAAGGTTTCTCAAAGTTTTGAAAGTTGTAAGAGTGTTTAAACAATACGCTGCTTTTTTTTAAAAAGGGGTTGATATTTTAACATCATCCGGTCAGAACTTTGTATTGATAGGTTGGTTATTAAGGGCAGGATTTTTTGAATTTATTTATAACAGGTGGTTTGTTAACAACAGTTTACCACTCTGATGATGCCTGATTTGTTTTTAGGTGAAAGCGCTAAGTGGTTTACGCTATTTTTTTGTTTTGTTATTTGAATAAAAAGTTTTTAGCCTGTTTGTATTTGTGCTGGAGTTTCTGACTGGCCATTACTTGGAGCTGCATTGGACTACTTTACTGGTTTGCTGCTGATCGTTTTTCTTTTTATTAAGAAGAAGACTGTGGTTGACTGTTTCAACAGCACTTGCCATGTGAAAAAGAGACCTGCAGTAATGAGTCCTACATTCAGGTTGAAATAAATGGTATCATTGGCCATTACAAAGGTAGTGAAGGTACTGAAGGCTGTTTAGTGCATAACAGGCCATAACTGTTAATATAGTTGAGTAGTTCTTCATGTGAAAGTTTTTCAAATATTTTGGTAATAGGGTACATGTTAGAAATATGTCTGTAATCATAAGAGAAGTGACTTTAGGTAGTGGGATTATAACTGCACACTTGAATGCTGGCGATAAGGGGTTTAGCAATTTTTTTCATTTGCAAGCGTTAAGGTCAGATAACGTTTACTAGATTTGAATCCTAAATTCTTAAGTTTGAGTAGATGGAACTCTGTTTTACTGAATTTCAGAGAACTGAAAGGTTGTTGCGTAAGAGTCTAGAGCATATAAATCAAGGGATGAAGGTTCCTGTTCTTCATTGGTTTGGGAGTAAGTTGTTGGAAATGCTTTTATAGTGGATTGTAGAAAGTGGGCATAGTCATTAATCATTAGCAAAGGTGGAGTGACTCAATAACAACGGTCTATTTTTGGTAGTTATTATTGTCCCTGTTAAGCATTTTATTTCTTTTATTGGGTCTATACCAGTTTGCTTCCTGTTTCAAGAGAACAGTTTACTCCGTTTTTTTTTTTTGTCTAAGGAAATTCTTGTTTCTTTCCTACACTCAGAAAAGTTTGGTGTAGCTTAGTATTGTGAGGTTTCTTTTTTCAGCTCTTCCAAATTGAATCTCTTGATTTAATTTTGTTTTTAATATCCATTGTAAGCCACAGGCAACTCTGTTATCCAAGACTTCTTTTTATAGGTGTGTAAAGTGAATCCTGAATTGTGGTCAACTTTGACTTGAAGTCAGTTATGGCATACGTGGGACCAATCTATAGTACTGAGTAGGGTGTTGTAATTTGTAACTTATATTATGATTTTTTTATCTTCTGAATGACCAAATGGATTGAATGGGTGAGTAGTCTCTCAGAGAATTGGGGAGTATTTCAGTATTAAGGTACAATTTGGAATGTTGGTTACTGTCACGTCAGGTCTGTAGGTATTTACTAGGCATGCAGTCCTAGGGAACATTAAGGAGCCTACTCCAAATTCCCAATTACTCAAAAGCATTGTCTAGTTAAGTAGCTTGCTCAAAGTCACATGCTAGACAAATGAAGGTGAAAAGAGCCAAGCCCTGCACCATTGGCACTGGAAGCAGCTCATTAACAAGTCAGAGCTTTAAATGTATTTGCTAACTGCCAGACAAAGCATGCAACCCCTATGGGAGTTGAACCCATAATCTTCACCACATGTACTGTCAATGGGTCAGAGGTACTGCAGTTACATGCTGAGATACAGCAGCAGTATCTGTTCAAGTATGGGCCTGTATCATTTAGGCCTGGATAAACTGCTGCAATGTTTTGTTTAGAGTAAGAGAATCTTTCCCAATAGTACTGGTACTGAAATCAGCAAGAATGACTGTATTGTTATATCTACATTAAACAGAGACAGAAGAGGCCGTCGTAGTCTAAGCTTCTGCAATCCACATCTGAGTGTGCTCACCTATTTGATATGTGAGAAAACCTAAACAAGACTCTTATCATCTGTAGTATGTGAATTAATGCAATCCACAGTGGTAATGGAGGTATTACTTATGATAAGAGCTGAAGCAAGTCTAATGTTTGCCTAGATGTATAAGCAATAAAGTAAAGGGACTTGATAAGAAAAGAAGGAGCTCAGCCTGTCTACCACCTAAACTTTACACATAGGTTAAGTTGTACAATATATGTGCCATCTAGTTCTTTGGAGTAGTAGCATAAACGTTGAAGCAGCTGAGAATGAAATGAAACTGCAGATTATTTTCACCCAGCTAGTAAAATAAACTGATCTGATAAGAGATGAAGAGAATCAGCCTATCTGCCATGTTGAACGTGCATAGGTTAAATTATCTGAAGAGTCTAACTTCTGCCTACACTGTTCACGTAGAAGCTGATAGAAAGTAAATTAAGATACCTCATAAGAGAAGAAGGAGCTCAGCCTATCTGCCAGCTAGGCTGTATGTAATGATAAGGGTTACAACTATCTGCCACCTAGGTTGTATATAAAAAAATGTGGTACAGCCTATCTGCCATCAAGGCTATATGTAAAGATACGTGGTACAGCCTATCTGCCAGCTAGGCTGTACATAAAGATACATGGTAAAGCCTATCTGCCAGCTAAGCTATATATAAAGATAAGGGGTACAACCTATCTGCCACCTAGGCTGTATGCAAAGAAACGTGGTACAGCCTATCTGCCACCTAGGCTGTATATAAAAATACATGGTACAGCCTATCTGCCACTTGGACTGAGTAGAAGTGTAGAAGGTATAGAGATTAGGATATGCAATGAAAGTGCAGCTTATTTCATATCAAGGCTCTGAACTAAAGGGATATGGTAAATGTACAAGATGTACAACCTATATCTCACCTGGATAGATGCATAGATTAATTCACACAACCTTTCTACCACACAGAACCTTGAAGCACAGATGATAAAATAGCCATAACATAAGCACACAATGGAGTGAGAGAATTGGAGGGACTGCGGACTTCGGATATTGGCAAAGGCTCTTCCTACCCCCATAGTGCCTTTTTTAGGCAAGGTTCAAAAGACAAACCCACCTCCATAGGTATCACAAGGGATAAGAAACTAAGAGTAATGCTACTCAACGCCAGAAGTCTAAACCTCAAGATGCACGCACTCAAAACTCTCCTTAGCATGGAGAACATCGATATCTGTGCAGTAACAGAAACCTGGTTCAGGGCTCCCGAGAGCACCCCAGCACTACCAGGCTATACATCATACCATGCTTTTCGGCCCCAAAACTTGGACCGAACCACAAAAGGAGGGGGAGTATTGATATTCATCAAAGATACCCACACCTCCAGGTTGGTGGCAAAGCACGAAGCATCAGAGACTATCCATGTGCAACTAACAGTGGGTAAAACTGCCTTCCAGTTTATAGCCTGCTACAGACCACCCTCCCAAACCCAGGAACCCCACTCGGCCTTCCTGAGAACACTGGAAAATATGAAGGTCTCTCCAAACACCATTATATTGGGCGACTTCAACTACCCAAACATAGACTGGGAGCATTACTCTAGCTCCAATACCCTAGCCCAAAGGTTCCTAGAATTTATAAACTCAAATGGCTATGGAACAACATGTTACCACTCCCACAAGAGGGGAAAACATACTGGACCTGATCATCACCAACATGGGGACTCTATGCTCCAGACCAGAAGTGTATCCCTCACTGGCAAGATCAGACCATAAACTAATCTCACTGGATATTCACATCCCGACCCCACCCCCTGCCCAGAAAACCACAGTGAAAAACTTCTCTAAAGCAAATTTCACACTCCTCAAAACTGAGGTGGAATCCTTCAAAGCCCGGGCCTGTGGAAAATAGCCCAGACCGCAGAATCCTTTATAAATGCATTTTATGAACACCTTCAGGAATGCATGGATCATGCAATCCCAAATAAAACCAAGACCCAATCCTCCAAAGGCAGGCGTCCTGTCTGGTGGACCCCAGCCATAAACAAACTATACAATAGAAGGAGGAAGCTACTAAATGATAGAGCAAAATCCCAAAAGGGAAGGCATCACTGATCAGTATTAGCAAAAACTACGGGCACACATAAAATTGTCTAAGGCCAGCTTGAGAGAAAAATTGCACAGGACACTAAGGATAATCACAAGGCTTTCTTTAGTTATGTTAGGAACCTGGGTGGTAATTCCCAGATATGCTCAGAATTAGTCCAAAATGACAAAATACACCGAACCCACAGACATTGCCAACATCCTAGCTGACAGGTTCAGCGCAAACTTCCCCTCTCCCACCAAAGGGCAAATATCTATCCCAGCAGAGTGCTGCCCCTGACATCTCAGATGCTCAGGTAAGAGCCGCCCTCTCCAAAGCAAAAAACACAGCATCAATGGGACCAGATGGTGTCCCGGGCTGCATCCTACATGAACTCCAAGAAGAGCTAAACCCAAACATAAAACTACTGTTCAACCCAGCCTTACTACAGGATATGTGCCCAAAGAGTGGCGTACAGCAACAGTGGTCCCTCTCCATAAAGGTGGTGCCTCAACGGATCCTGGAAACTATCGCCCCATAAGCCTGACTAGCTTGGTCTGCAAAGCTATGGAAAGGATCATCATGGACCTCATAAATAAAGATATTGGGGACCTACAAACACTGGATCCTACCCAGTTCGGCTTTGTTAAGGGCAGATCCTGCCTCTTAAACCTGGTTGATTTCTTTGAAACAGTCACCAAAGCCATTGGCGAGGGGAAGGTGGTCCACACAGCCTACCTGGACCTCGCAAAAGCCTTCGATACAATACCCCACTTGGGCATTATAGATAAGCTCACCAGCTTAAATATAAACCCCTATGTCACTAGATGGATTGCAAACTGGCTCAAGGACAGAACCCACATGGTTAGAATTGCTGGAGCCATGTCAGACTCCAAACCAGTTACAAGTGGTGTCCCACAAGGCTCAGTCCTGGGACCTCTCTTGTTCGGTATATATTTCTCGGAGGTACAGGCCAACACGAAAGGACTGTGGTTGACCAAGTTCGCAGATGACTGCAAACTGGGCGCCATAATCGACTCTCCAGCTGACACAAGCATCCTCCAAAAGGGCCTCATAGAAACAGACAACTGGTGCCAGAGCCATGGCCTCAAGCTAAATGCCAAAAGTGTATAGTCATCCCTTTGGCAAAAACAAAGTGCCACAAATTACCACATAGGTGGTAATCCATTAAGTACAGAAGAAGTAATTAGGGACCTGGGGACCCAAGTTGATAGCAATCTCTCATTTGACAACCACGTGGCCAAAGTGGTTAGAAAAACATTTTATATAGCCCACCTAATCATGAAAGGATTCACATCTAGATCAGGGAGGTCATCGTGCCTCTTTACTCATCCCTCATCAGGCCCATAATTGAGTACAATGCCCTTTTGGGATGTACCTTACCAGACACCTGCAGCAACTGGAAAGACCCCAAAAGTACCTCACCAAGAGGATCAAAGGGCTCAAACAGATGCCATATGCTGCCGGTTAAAGAAACTCCAGCTCTACTCAGTGGCATACCGCCTGTTCAGAGGCGATCTGTGCCTGACATATAAAGCCATGTCCAACCCGGAATTAATGGACATGCTGCACCTCAGAAAATCCAAATCCCATCGAACTACGCTCGAGACTTGAACCTCAGCACTGAAATAAATTGGACATGCTGGAGGGACAGATTCATAACCCAGAGGCTCCCTTCACTCTGGAATAAAATCCCAGTCCAGGTTAGGCAGAGTCCCTCATTGACTCTCTTCAAGAGGAATCTTGATGAGTGGATGGGAGATCGTAGGTTTACCCCGGGTATCACTTCTGTGTCACTGTTAGACAGAGGCACAGTATACTAACCTCGAAAAAGGGCATAGCAAAATAAATTTAAAATGGGTGGCGAAAGCCAAACACATTCTGGCTAGGCTTATAAATGCCCTAGGGCAGATAGCCTAGTATGAACCTATGAACCTATGAACCTATGAGCCTATTTGTTACATAGGCTGTCCAGAGAAGGGCTCTAGTGTAAGAAGGGGTGTTCAAAAAAGGGGGAGAAGGGGACAGCTTACCTATGATGACTATTTTCTGCCAGCCAAAAAATGTGTAAAGGAAGTAAGGCTGGAAGTACAGTTAGTAAAAGAGAAATGCCATAGTACAAGAAGAAACAAGTATTAACTATATAATTACAAGGAGAATGAAGACAGTGTTTGCCTTAGACTTACTGAAGCAAAGGGAGCTATTTAGGTAGTGTGATTCCTGTGATACCAGGAAAAATTAGCAAGAAACTTTTTCACGAGCCACACTTTATTCACCACAAAAACAGTTAAGCACTTTCATCCCAGATGGGACTTCTTCAGAATTGCCACTAATTAATAACTACAATTACTTATCTTCACTAATCCAGCATAATTAGAACTGGAATCCCAAGTGAACTAAGCACATTCTGCCAGCCCATTAAACATTAACATGGCTCGGGGGAGGGGGGGGTGCTAGATGGCAGAGAGTTAACAGCTTCTCAGAGCTCTGCATTTTATTAAAATTATTGTCAGGAAAAACTATTAACTCATAGATATTTTCTAAGTTATCATTTCACTAAGTATTTTTTTTTTACTTTTTTGGAAAGTTTGGTATCATTTGGATGAAAAATTCCTGTCAAAATACTTAAGGGAAGATCTTTCTTAATATTTTCTAATTTATCATTTCACTAAGTATTTTTTTCTACTATTTTGGAAAGTTTGAGATCATTTGGATGAAAAATTCCTGTCAAAATACTTAAGGGAAGATCCTTCTTAATTCTCTGAAGAATGAGTAACTCAAAGGATAACCACACTGACTCTGCTATCAAAAAAGAACTACATCAGGTAACATCAGCATTACAAGATTTAACCTTTAAGACAGATGGTTTTCAACAAAATCTACAAGTAGTTAAAGAGAACAGTTTGAAATAAACAAATATATTTAATGACTTATTTCAGCAACTTCAAACTAAAAACTTTAGATATTTCAAATGCTGTGTCTGACATTGGTTCTAGACTTAAAGAAAATGAAACTCTTGTGTCAGCGCAAAAACAAATCAAAATACCTGTTTGGTAGAGAAACTAGATGACTTGGAGAATACAGAAAGAATGAATAATATAATAATTTTTGGTTTGCTAGAGAAAGTAGAGGATGATGACATGATTTCCTTTCTATCAGCTTGGATTCCAAAGGTACTTAATTTACTAGTAAGCATCGCATTTGGAATAGAGAGAGCCCACACATCCATTGGAAAACTAAATAATACCACTGTATCACCAAAACTGTGACACCCCAACACTGGCCTAGTAATCAAGGAGCCTCAATCCTCACCACTGGCAAAATGGGAAACATAGTCACTGGGAAGATGACAAGTACACACACAGTAAAGTACAATTTCCTTTAAGAGCACACAGGGATCACAGTCAGTCTGGGGCTGGTTTCTCCCTCTTTCTCCAGATACCGAATGGCACGACTATAGGGTTGAGATCTCAGCTGAGTGGCCAAACCAAGATCTCCAGTACCGTCTCTGTCCAACCAGTGCTTTGTGTCCCTGCCCAAGTAGCTGACACACACACTCCTTGAGATTTGATTTATATACAAACACGCACACATGCACATGCACACAGACACACACACACACACACACACATACACACACACACACACACACACACACACACACACACACACACACACACACACACACACACACACACACACACTCCTGGAAAAGGCTGGCACAGGTTTACTAGATATGCCCCCTTCTGCCTAGACTATAAGGTAGTTTCTACTGCCACCAGCCACTACTTATCAGCTACTTTAAGCCCCTTAACAAAGGGTGTCCAATCCTATTGTGCAATGTTACTATTAATCCAAATGGTAGTCTGATTAAGAGCAAGGCTATTTAGGAGTGGCCTGTACAGTGTCACCAAATAGATATGCAAGCATTCTAAGAGCTTGAATATCTCTAAATAGACCAGCCACAATTAAAAAGTTTAAATATATTTAGTAATAAATAATAAAAAACAAGACAATACTCAGTAAGTAATCAGTTACATCAGAGTTCAAACTCACAGGAAATATTTAAAACAATATTACAGGACAGTCTCAAATAAATAAAGTGAACATCTAAGCTATACTTTACTATATTTCTATCTGAATCTAAAAGAGTAACTCTGCCCTAAAAACTTACTTACAGCAAGGCAAGTACAGAAGGTGAGTGGATTTTTCCTGGTCAAAGACAATATATAAAATGCCCTGTCTCTCTCTGAAAGAGTTCTTAAATTAATATCAAATATTACTGCTGGGTTAGCTTGGATGGCATCACTTTTTGTCACCTGACTTTCAGTTCCCAAGCTAAACCCCCATTAGCAGAAACTAACAGAATTTAGTATCTCTCTGTGAAAAATACATATCTCTCAGATGCTTGCAGATACAAGAAGTCATAAAACAATAAAACACTTCTACATCTCAAACCTAGCATTTACCTCTCTTTCAAGACAATACAAAAAAAAACTTCTAGCTCTAGGCATTGTGTCTGCTACTGCACTGAAACTGAGAGGTAACATCTCTTTTATTATGTTTTTATGAAACAATTTAATTTCTGCTATTTTCTCTTAATTATTTTCAAGTTAACCTCCTGTGTTCCAGTTTCCATTAAACATATACATCTAAACAGTGACAATATTGCAGGTACATTCCTGTTCTATTCCAATAGGGCATGCTGTGGTTACATTTTAGCTGAGTACTTTACACACACTTCTGTATAAATCATATCAATATTCACAAATGGCATAGAATTATTTACAAAATTCTAGCTAGCTGAGCTGGCAGTATTTCCCTTTGTCACAAAAATCAAGATCAATTATAGTGAACTTTTTATCTTACCTAGACAAAGAACTGGTTCTAAAATTTGTTTGGTCAAAGGCTCCAATAAAATTAGAACATTCAATCATTAGACTTGATAATGACTATTCATCTAAGACTATAGATCAAAGAAAGAAGACATGGCCACTAATAATGCACCTTAAACAAAATAATTTCAAAACATAACTTATCTTTCCTGCAAACTTCAGCTATCAACTGGCATTCAGATTTTCCCACTATAGAACAGGCTCCTTCTTTTATCAAGAATAACAACATTATTGCCTTTTCAGATTAAATGGACTGGTTATGTTCCTCTTCTGTGTGATCTTCAGAAAAAGGTGCTTGGTCAGATGTAAAGAAAAAGAAACAAAACATAGAGTTTTTCAAATCTACATCTAAAAATAATATGCTATGATCACAATTATTTATCTTATGATATCACTCAAAGCAAAACATTTTTATTTTTACTATTATTTTCTTGTTGTTACATCACCATCAGATCAGGTAAAGTTATTCCCCGGGATTCATGAACCTTGCGCCAGGCGCCAGCATAGCGTCGGCGTTATAACGCCAAATATGGCTGCTTAGCGATTCAGGTATGAATGAATTCCACGTGCACTACTGGCGTCGCGGACCGTCCCGCCCGGCGTAGGTATGCAAAACACACTGTGTGCGGTATTGCACCATGCAAATGAGGGCAAATAGCGATCCACGAAGTGGCGAGGCGTAAGCGTGAGACGGCAATGTAAACCAAAAAGCGGTTTACATTTACCCAAACATACCGGAGGAGTAACGGAAGGCTGTCAAAGTCAGGTATCATATAGGTGCAATATGCCAATGTGGAAAGGCACCGAGAATGTCCAAAGAAAATATGCACAAAATGTAAAAAATGACATAAATGGCACGTATGTAGAAAGAACAGCAGATACCCGGGATATGTGCACAGAAGTTGCAAAGCAATGAAATAATATGACAATGTCCTAAAAGAGCAGTAGAACACAAATCAGCTGCACAGCCACCACACACCATAGTATGTATGTAAAGCTGCAACCCCAGCGCAATGGTTGTCAAGGAGTGGTGGCGGTGTCCGCCCGTAACCATGTATTAGTAGTCAATTCCATGCAAATGAGGCAGATAATAGTGAATCGCAAAAGCGGCGGCGTAAGGATGGAGCAAGCGAGTGGTACTACACCGAGGAGTGGCCTACGAGATACATGTCAACCACAGAGGGGTGTGCCACTGTAGGAGGAAGGATATTGGAGGTCAGCAAATCTGGGCTGTACAATGCACATCACAGCATCAGGACTGGCGTGTTAGGAAATAGATGTGCTGAGAGTACAGAATGCGCGTACAAATGCATGTGCACGAGGATGACTACGTTCCCTAAACCAGTCATGTGACGGCCTCACCATCAACAACCACGGATATAGGAAGGTAATGCGGAGAATACGAGGAAATGCGGAAGCAGTGTAAATGGATCCGTAATGAGCAATTAACACCAATCAATGACGGACAGCTGCAAA
>NC_056735.1:161375748-161443248 GCF_019279795.1 Protopterus annectens
ACAGCTAGCAATGTTATGATCAGGGCCTAGGCAAGGGAATACAGTACGAGTGAAAATCCTTATGAGGTATTTGCTTCCCACAAGAATTACAAAACTTTTTCTGACATCGGTCTGGAGCAAGAAAAAAGTTTCCCCAATGGGGTACTTAGCTTTAATGAAGACTTCGGTTCTGAAATTCGGATTTGAAAATCTCAGGAGTCGGCCGACCGGCACTTGCGAACTGCTTTTGCTTCGGGCACCGCATGGCAAGAAAGACTGAAGAAAATGGTGTCAGCTGCATCTTTTATACCCCTGGCACACTGACGTCAGGGAAGAGGCGACAGCAACCGACGCCGGACCTTGACTTTGGAATTCTGTCCGACTGCGGGTAGCCTACCCAAGAGTAATGACTGCAACAGTGAAACACGATGAACATATATATATATATATATATATATATATATATATATATATATATATATATATATATATATATATATATATATATATATATATATACACACACACACACACACACACACACACACACACACACATATATATATATACACACATACACACACATATATATATATACACACACACACACACACATATATATATATATATATATATATATATATATATATATATATATATATAAATATACACACACATATAAATATATATATATATATATATATATATATATATATATATATATACGCACACACACACACACACACACACACACACACACACACACACACACACACACACTTTGTGGTGTGAGGGTTTCCTTCTTTCAAAAACACCTGTTTTCTTGTTTGGTAAGGGTTACATTGGATTAATTGGATAAGTATCAGTATTTTCGGTTTTGGTGGTTACTGCTTTTGGGCAACAGTGTTTGGTTTTTTCAACATTCAAATATTAGTGAATTTGACATTTGTAGGTATAATCATATATGCACACATTCATAATGATATCTAGTGGCCTGTGCACTACTGACTACTATGTCAGTAGTGGATGGCACAATTTATTGTGCTCACCTCCACTCTGCTAACATAGCCAGGGTCATTTCATGAACACTCCAGACTCCTTGGAAATGCCTTCAGATCAGAGCTATTTTACATAATATTCCTGCTACACAGCAGTGCTTGCAGATATTTCCAGAAGTGTGGCCACTTTTGTGAACTGTGCAGGGCTCTGGCGTGTTATTATTATTATTATATCAGGCCTAAGGAAATGTTGACTATATTTGTGAACAAGAAGGGGGGAAGTAAGAAAGAATGAATAACCCACTTCATAACAGACTACCATATACCTGTAGATAATAATGTCAGATTGGTCAACTGATTTTGGAAAGTGCTTTAAGCTGATGTGATGTGGTCCTTAATTGGTTATGGCTTGGGTACCCTGCCTCTCTCTTAGTAAATACAAAAATGTAGTTGATTTTTCACATGCCCCTGTGATCACTGTAATTTGTGCTGTTTTGTTACTGAGGAAACTAATAGCATTAACAGAATGAATTTATCACTTCTGAGCATTACAAATGAATTCTGAGTGTACTGCATAAGCACATAGAGGGCCTTGAAAATTGGTGTACATTGATAAAACAAAGGGAAATTTTAAAAATGGGCTGCAGGAGTACAAGCAGATATTTACAACTCTAGATGGGGAAAGTCATGTAGCAACACATTTTCACCCTTTTCAAAGCAAAGCAAAGCTACAGGCAGCTCTTGCTCTCATTCACCTGGCTCAGCAGTACCTCTGTCACTAATCAAATATGGGTCATCTATGTCACAATCACGTCTTTATCCCTTTGCATTACAGGGTTGGAATGAGGGCTGCATCTTTGATTGCAGATAAGGTTATCCTCTAGGCCTCAAGTGAATGATCTCCACAGAATATTGCAGTGATTTGCAGCATACTACAAAGTAGATGGGATGACGATCAGTCCATCAAATTGAAGGTCTTTGTTCTCTCCTGCAAGTAGACTGCTCTCTCTGTATGGAGGAGGAAGCAGCTACCTCAGGAGGAGATGTATCTTGTGGTGGTATTCACAAGTGAGATGACAGGGGATCAGAAGACTGTCCACTAGACTCCTGCAGTGGCTGCAGTACTACAGGCAATTTACTGGACTGGAGTGATAATGCAAGAGCCAAGTCACAGGATGAGAATTCTGTTTATTAGTGTCCCCATCCTTGCCTACTGTTAACAGCTTTGGACACCTGACTAAAAGGATGGGAATGCAATTGCAAGCAGCAGAAGGGAGATTCTGCTGCAGAGCAGATTGACTTGCTCCCCTCTGTGATGGAATAAGAAAACCTGGAAATCCTGGAGAATTTCAGAGTACAACTGCTGCTCCCTCATTCTGAAAGAGTCAATTAAGGAGTGGGTATGCCCTCAGGATGATTCCATCGGAAAATATGCCAGTCACTGCTGCTGATTAGGAATGTGCACCGAGGTAAACCCAGATCATACTGCAAGAATTATATCACTCAGCTTGCCTAAGTATCTCACACGATAATCTGGGGACTGTTATGGGGATAGGGAAGTATGGTCTGTCCAGCTGATCTTGATACCACTGCAACCTTCACCAAGGTACCTTGCTTTACAAATGATGACAATCAAAAATTAAGCACTGACTCTAATTCAACTATTACAACACAACTCCTGACACAAACAGCCTCTCATATAGTAAGTCATTGTTTTAATAAAAACAATGCCTCCACCATACTTCAGAGGAACACCTCCCCTCCAAATACCACATAATTTAAGTCATATGAAATCAGACAGTGTCTTCATTCCTTTTTATTTATGTACGTAGCTTCTGTAATAGCTTAAAAAAACTCTGCTTTAACTGCCCAAAATTTTACCCTCTACATCTTGCTTTCTCAAAATGATTGTGCCTATTATACAAAACCCCTTGCATGTATTTACAGCAGCTCTTCATATTCTGGACTCATCCCTCCATCATTTAAGCACATGAACATAATTTGTGTCCCAAAGGTTTGTTCACCAAAAGCACCACAAGACTACTGTCCACTTGCCAGTTTTTGGCCACTTGCCAAAACTGATAAAATCATCTATGCTGAAATGCTGGAGCACATGAATAAATGCCAACTTCTCGTTCATAAACAGCAAGGCTTTTGGAATGGGTTTAACACACTTAGGGAGATGTACATTATCAGTGATTCTATCGTTAATACAGAGAAGGCCTTCCTTACAGGAGCAATCGTCACTGATATGGAACATGCCCTTGAAATGCACACAACTACTACTCCTCGTACTACACTCTATGCTCAACACTGGCTTTAAAGAGGGTCTGCTTAAATTATCTCTGACTACCTGCCAAACAATGGCAGGCTGAACAACCTGTGTTACAGAAACTAACTCATGACCAGTTTTAGGGTCTACTGTATTTTCTGTAAAACAGACCTCTACAAAACCAATCTTACTTTATATGCAGAAGACATGTTGCTGATGAGACAGGAAAAGAACAGTGCAGAATAAACTATAAAAGGATGTATTCCTTCTTTGCCAGTGGCTGAAGGAAAACAACCCAAAATGAACAGAAAACAGTATTCATGTTATTTAGTATTCTGACAATAAGAATCCTAGCCTATAATCTAACTGCACACCATCAAATGCATACATACCTAGGTATCTTCCTGGATCAATTTTCCTTCATTTGATGCCAGGAAACCATAGGACAAAACGTTGAAATCCCAGAACTAGCATATACACTACCCTGTACCATTCTATATCTTAAAACTAAGTTATCCTTAGTGGGTAGGAAGATGCATATGCAAGATGAGGGCACATACGATACTCTCAGTAGGTGGGGAGATGCACATTTAAGAGAAGGGTACTGAGAGCCTTCACAGTGAAATGGCAGCCCACATCAGCCGCCACAGAAGGGGTTACAACCTAAACAGAAATTAATTCAGTCTGCATCTTCAATTTCAGACAAGGGCTCAAAGCACCTCCATGGCTGCATGCATAACATATCCCTCCAGATGGCTCTTGCCTTTGTGCACAGGATTCCCCAGTATTGGGAGAATGACTGGGCTAAAAAACAAAAGGAAGGATGCTGGTACTTGCAGGCATGGAGGGAAAAGCACATAAGAAAAAGTTTTCTCATAGGACAGATCAGACACAAACTGTAGTGCATTAATAAAAACATATACTGAATAAACACAATCCAAGAAATAGCTTGCAATGCTGAAATTATATTTATGACCTTTAGATATCAAGACTAGTGAATTATGGAGTTGTTCAGTGAAGTTTAGTTTCACAGCTAAGGTAAATATGCAGAATTCCACAAGTAAATGCAAAATACATACAAATGAATTGCAAGAAAAACTTGAACTACACATAAAAGCATCAAGCTGAAACCATTATGGACAAACATCAGTACATAATTCTCCAACAGCTAATGAAGCTATAAACAATACAATTGTAGAAGCCTTACCTCTATAATTTCTGTTTGTGCATGTTTTGTCCAGAATGCTTGAGGAGGTGTTGTCACACTCACTGCTACAAAACTATTTGGTTTTCGATCTAGTGATGGAGTAAGCAATTCACTGCATGCTTTGAAGAGCAATCAAAAACAAGAACATAATTTTATTAAAATGCAACAGGAAGAGGAAAAGCAAATGATACACTATGAGTGGAATTCAGTAACTGACTCTATCCAATTCTGACATACAGGAACAAGCAAATAACTACAACTGCAGATTTTCAGGTTTAACAAGTTAAGGCACTTTGTGTCAAAGTCTTCAAGGAAAGTTGTAATGCTATTCATTCTTTTACAATGAAACAAGCACAGTAATGAAACCAGTCACCAGCATATTTTAACTTTTTTAACTTTCAGTATACCTGATAACTTGGAAAAGTACAGTTATGTGTGTTGCTTACCACAACAGTAGGTATTCAAGGAAAAGTAAGCTGTAGCAATAAAGTATAACATCTAGATTTACTTAACGTTTGTTTTTCATACATCAGCTGGATTCTTATCAGTGTTGGCCATCTTACTTAGGAGAGACGAGCATTGGTTTTATGCCAGTGAAAATGGTGTTTTCACATTTCACAGGTGGAATGAGGCTCAACTGCATAGTATCTCTCTCTCTCTCTCTTTCTATATATATATATATATATATATATATATATATATATATATATATATATATAAATACATACATACACGCACACACATATACATACACGCCCACACATATACACACACTAGATATAATATATATGCATAATATATGATACTTAGAGGTGTGTGGCAGTTGACAAAGTCCATTTGGCTGAACACCCATAAGCCCATTTAGTTAAATACCAATTTAATGAAACATCTTACAGTAAAAATGTTTCAGAAATGTGTGTGTGGGTATATGTGTGTGTGTATGTGTGTGTGTATATATATATATATATATATATATATATATATATATATATATATATATATATATATATATATATATCCCAGGGAGCACGCTCCTCCCCTTTAAACCCAAGTAAGCTAACTTCAAGGTCTCACAACCACTAAGTTCAAGGTCTCACAACCAGAGGAAAAGGGAGACGACTACACATACAGGGAATTGGTGCTGGAGCAGAAGATAAAATTATTACAGCAGCGATTACACATAGGTCAGCTGATGGCACTTCTTCATAAATTTCTACATATTTTTACTTCTGTAACAGAGCTATGGGTAATTATGCCACATTTGACTAACTGGCCTTTCAAACATTTGGATTCAGTCATTGGGATTCATTTAAATACCATGGTTGAATATTTGACATATATAAACAGTATACCACATGCGTACATCTGGGTGCGACTGTATGTGATCCTGCACACACACACACACACACACACGCTCTAACATATGTGCGTACACATTATATACACAGCTTCACAGCTTTCTCTGAGTATGTGTGCACATGTATATATATATATATGTGTGTGTGTGTGTGTGTGTGTGTGTGTGTGTGTGCGCGTGTGTGGTGTGTATACATAGTATTACATAGAATGTGGTGCAAAATGTTAAAGTGCAAGATGCTCGACTGTTTTGCAATCTTTGTTTAATACTGTATTTACAATACACTGATTACTCAAATGTTCAACTATATAAACACTGAACACTTGTGCTGTGGGAATATTGCATTTGGCTATGTTGGATAGGTAACTGTTGCTTTTATATTTCTTGTACTTCTCACTGGTGGGTGGGGGGCTGTAGTATTTTACTGCTGGTGTGGTGTTTGTTTTGTACACTGGTAGTTATTCTAATCTGAATGGAGATATCTCCCTTCTTCACGTTGGTGCGATCATGAGATTGGCATATTTATGTCTTGGGGGAGTCAATGTGGGGTTTGACTCCTGCAAATACACTACTCCCCACACACACACACACAATTTGGTAGGCAATATTTTTAAAACTAGTATTTGATTTGGTTGATATATTTTGAGTAGTAGTAGTTTTTTTTTTTTTTTTTTTTTTTTGATGTTTTAAAGTTCACACATTTTTTTTGTTCAATGTTCGTTTATGAGCATATACATATATATAATACACAGGATTATGACCAGGTCTCCGACTGTAGCAAGTATACTATGTGTTCGAGATACTGATGCCAAAAATTCACCTTGCTCATAATTCTTTACAGTACATAGAGATTTATTTGCTCGAAGTACTACTAGCAATGTCTTTTGGCTTTTCCCGGTTAGGGGTCGCCACAGCAGATAACCGGTCCACTAATGATTGGCAGTAGTTTTTACAGAGCCGAGTTCCCAGTCCTTTGCCCAGCCTTCAGGGAAGGCACACCCACATGCACGCACACCTACCTGTCTTTACAGGTCACGCAGCCGCAGGGAGAGCATGCAGACTCCACACAGAAGGAACTCCGGCCGAGAATCGAACCGAAGTGCACTACCGCGGCCTACTTGCTCAATGTACTACTACTTAGTTAAAAATAAGAATTAAAAAAAAAAAGAAAAAGCAAGCTGTGTTGTGCAGGTTTTGAAAGCCAGTAAAGTTACTGGTTGACATTCTTATGTATTCTCTGTCTAAGAGAAGCAGTTTAACTCAAAATACTGGGTGCACTTTAGCAGTCAGCAGGCATAGACAAGATCTGAAACAATGCTGTTTTATGTCCTGCTGCTACTTACTGGCCGACATTCTCAGGTTTTATTGCTGGATACAATGTTAACAGTGCCTAGTGTGTGCTTAACAATTTTTAAGCACCTTTCTAAGTATTGTTCAGATTGGGTCAAGTGCTGAAGTAGCACTGAACGTGGATGATATTTAACTGTTTTCTGTAAGTAATCACTATGCTCTATATTCACATGCCTGCACACATCAACGCGTACAATAAAGCACTGTTGCAGTAGAACACAGGCATGCATAGCTGTGATCACGACCAAAAGCTACATCCAAAGGCTTTATATGTTTACATTATAAATGGGAAAGAAATGAGCAGAGGAACACAGAAAAGGACCATGAAGAAAAGTGTGGAGTGAGGAAAAAGATCATTTTGGTGGGGGGGGGGGGTGTACAAAAGGTCCTTCTTTATTTGGAAGATAAGGCATGTTATTTGTAAGGAAGTTCCATTAAAATGGTGGGGTTGGAATATGATGATTTTCTTCAAATGACAACTTACTATACATGACATTCTTTTCAATGTCAGTAATGAGGTCATCAGTTGGTTGACCGAAAAGCAACTCTCTGGCAGTTGAGGCAAAAATAGCCTTTCTTCAGTCTTCAGAAAGTAAGTATATACAGATATAAATGCACATATATATAGCTTGGAAACATCGATGTGGAGGAGATCTAACTATTTCTTCAGTTATCAGAAATCACTCTTCCTCCTTTCCCATCTGAAAAATTCCTTTACCATGGAACGTTTCACCACACAAAATGCCTTCATTTGGAGAACCAAAAGAAAAGTCAACTTCCACATGTGGATCACAACCCATGGGTGAGGGAATTTGGAAGGCAGAATTCAGGCCTTTAGAATTTGAAAGATCCTCTTCCTCAGAGGATTTCCTTTTCCCTGAAGAAAAAGGAGTAGAAGCTTGTCCTGGGCATAATGCCTGAATAGCTTTTGACAAAAGTAAACCAGTCTTCCTGAGAAGTCTGTGAAATATTTTTTTTCAGAAGAAACTTTTGTAGGAGTGGGAGAAGAAGATAAAAGTTTTGTTTTCTACTACTTTTTCCATGGGATGTTTGCCTGAGGCTTCTGTGGTAAGGGACAAATCTACACTCCAGCATCCTCAATCTCTCTCCTTTTTCGTGTCTGCCATACACTCCCCTTCATCTTCAGAAATGACTCATGGTTCAAAAGGACTCTATATCAAATGATTTTACAGGGGAAGAGACTGAAGAATGGTTGGTAGTCAAGGATATGTATTTCTCTCTGTTCATAACAGCCTCCAAAATGGGCAATGTTGATTGCCTGGATGAAGCAGACCTGAGGGTCTGCAAAAGTTTCTCAATGGGATTTGTTGTCTCCAACCTTGAAGTGGAGCTTCAATTTGAGTTATCCACTTCTTTTGATGTTTCACCTACTCTTCTTTTTGGCTGGAGGTTCAAGCACCAGAGGTAAAGAAATGGATGATACAGCAGCAAGCACAAGAGACA
Organism: Protopterus annectens; assembly: GCF_019279795.1. Taxonomy (NCBI): domain Eukaryota; kingdom Metazoa; phylum Chordata; order Ceratodontiformes; family Protopteridae; genus Protopterus; species Protopterus annectens. Next base: position 161,384,376 of record NC_056735.1, read on the forward strand.
ACCTTTTGTTTTCCAGACAACAATCAAGGATCCTTAGATGGTTTCTTAACACTTCTGAAGCAAATTCCTAACAGACTTTACAAGATTTTGTGTTATGCTCCTAAAAAAAAGCAGATAGCTATAGTGGCAGCCACATTAAAGAATTAGTTTACCACAGTCAGACTTTCACTTCTTTTAAGGGGAAAATTACCACAAAATCAAAAAGTAGAAGAAAGTACTCATCTTCCTGAGCTCCTGAGGTTGTAACAAATGAAACGTCAAAATTGTTTGTGACAATGACAGATGTCTGCATATAAAAACATGCCAAGAAAAGTTCTGAAGATGGTGCATATTTATACTCTTCTTATACCCTGGTGCTGCTGAGTGCTTATACCTCATGGGGAAGTGATTTAACGAAGAACATATTTTATCTTGTTTCTCCAACACATACACACACAAACACAGACACTGAAAAGCCACAAACAGACATTTATTTACTTATTTATATCTTGTTAACCAAGTCAGAGATACTAGGCATAGCTCCTTGTTTTTTTTTTTTTTTTTTTTTTTTTGGGGGGGGGGGGGTGAAAATAAAATGCTTCCAGTAACAGAAGTAGTAGTAAATCACATGAGAAAGTACAGTTTTGTTAAGTTATATGCACATATTACAGCAGATGTTCGAATCCCTGACAGCTGCAGTAAACTACAGGCTGTGTCTTGCCCAAGATGCAACAACTGGCCAGTTTTCAAAAGCTCTGGATCCCTCCTCAGATCCACTCGGACTGCTGACTGACCAGCCCTGAAGAAGGAAAAATCAGGAATCAGAATGGAAAACCTTCAAGACTTTCCTGCCTGCTAATAAGAAGAAGAAACTCATCCTGAATTAACTAAAAAAGATTATCCCAGTACATCACGAGGGGGATGGTGGGTGGGAGTGGCAGCTGCAGTAGTGAAGAATTCGAACCTCTACTGTTATGGGTAAATGTAACTTACACAACTGTAACATGTTCATCATTCACACTACTGCAGTAGCCTATGGGTAGAATATCATGGCTTGTCCAACCTGAGAGGAGGAAGGACATGGATCCAGAAACCCCTGGGATTTGTCCTAGCAAAGCCAGTACTGCATCTAAACAAAGAATCCAGAATGTAATTCCTTGTACAGGTACAAACAGAGAAGCACACAGATGTCTCTAGAAAGTTTTCTTAGTCCACCCTTTTCCAATATGCCATCAAAGAAGACAAGTCCCACTAAGTGTGTGCCTTAATACTGCCTGCAAATGGTTGATCCCGGTGGGTATAACAAAAGACAAAAGCTAGGAAAAATCAACTGGAAATTGCCTGTGACATGGGTTGCCCTTTGAGTCTCAACATAAGAAATAAAGAGTTATGTACTTACCATAACTTGGCATCTGTGCTATCCTATGACTTCATTCATCAGTACAGGGTCTTGAATCTGACATCAGATCCGAGCCGGCAAAATACACAACAGACGGAGCCAAGGCACCCTCTCCCATAATGCACTGCTGCTCTCTAATCCCCGGATCAAGTTTGTCACCATACTCCTGAGCTATTCCTACCAAGGTAGAGAGAAACCCACTCCAACTTCCTCCACTAGTCCACCAGGAGGGGGGTGACGGGTTGGAAATGTGATGAAGACATAGGATGATAACAGATGCCAAGTTATGGTAAATACATAACCCTTTATCTGATGCTATCTATGTCTTCATTCATCACCACAGGGTCAGATTCCCCAGATACCAAACATCCTTGGAGGCCTTAAAGAAAGACATGCCGGAGTACTGTGGAGCCAAAGGAAGCTCTGCTCCTTGAAACTAAATACAGTTTGTAATGGGATATGAAGGTGTGAGGGTTGGACCAAGTGGCAGCAGCACAAATCTCATCAATAGATAGCATTGCTACAAATTCTGAATAATTGGCCACGGATCTAGTAGAATGGGCTCTAACACGACCCAGAATCTCCAACTGATTCAGACTGTAGACCATAGAGACACAGCTAAAAATCCACTTAAAACAGTGACCTTGGAGACTGGAAGGCCATGCCTGTTCTCAGAGAAGGCTACAAAAAGTTGTTCTGACCTACAAAATTCCTTAGTCCTATGCAATTTGAACCAAAGCTGTCTGCGAACATCCAAGGTATGAAGGATATACTCCCCCCTGTTTGAGTAGTTAGGGGAAAAACACTGGAAGCGGAATGCATTGGTTAAGGGTCGACTCAGAAGCAACCTTGGGTAAAAAGGAAGGATTAATTCTCAGAGATACCCTGTCCTTGTGAAAGGTCATATAAGGAGCAATGGAAAGAGCCTGCAATTCAGAAACTCTCCTAGCTGAAGAAACAGCAACCAGAAAAAAAAGTTATGTTCTTACCATAACGTTGCATCTGTGTTGTCGATCTTCATTCATTCTTGACTGATGGGTTCAGTTCTGATCCCTTGGAACCAACTCGGCCGTTATACAAAGCTCATGCCAGCCAAAAACTCTCGAGCTAAGGCTCTACCCATAATGCCTCTCTTCCCATTACCTCAGATCGAGTTTGCCTATCAGTTAGGAAAATATGAAAACCTAGGACTAGTTCCAAACCTCCAGGAGCATCTAGCAGGGGCATGAGGATGGGATGTCAAAAATGAATGGAACGTTATGTTAAGAACATAAATTCTTTATCTGATGTTGTCCATCTTCATTTATTCTGGACTGATGGTATAGAGTCCCCAGCTACTTTAGATCCTGGGTGGCCCTAAGGAAGGATATTCCTGAGCATCACAGAGCCAAAGGATGCTCTTCCCCTGGAGACCATTCTAATTTGTAATGAGTGATAAAGGTATGCGGGGTAGCCCAAGTTGCAGCTGCACATATGTCTTCCATAGAAGCTCTAGACTGGAAGACCGCCTAAGTGGAAAAAGATCTTGTAGCATGAGCTCTAACTTTTGTTGGTAGTTTGAGCTTATTCTGGTTGTATATAAAGGTAATGCAGTCTCTCAACCATTTTGACAAGGTGACTTATGATACTGGTTCGCCCAATCTGGTATTTGAAAAGGATAGAAATAGTTGGTCTGATTTTCTAGAGGATTTTGTTCTGTCCAAGTAAAAGTGTAATTGTCTGTGGACGTCCAACATATGCAAGCAGTACTCTGCTTTGTTTAAAAATTTTGGAAAGAAGACTGGTAAGTCTATATTCCAGTTGATATTAGATTCTGACACAACTTTTGGAAGGAAGGAGGGAGGGACTGGTTCTGAGTGATACTCTTTCTTTGTGAAAGATGATTTTTATTTTATTTATTTTTTATTTTACATTTGTTAACTGGGAAAGTCTGACTGGACACAGGTCCCTTTTCAGCAGAGGCCCAAGGAGAAAAGCTCCACATACAGTATAGTATGAGTGAGGATTTCATTTACATCTATTGCTACAATTCAACATGCAATATTCAGATATTAACATCTTGTTTTCAGGACTATGTATAAGGTCATAACAGACTCATTTCAGTGTATAGTAGACAGTTAAACATTTCTGGTATGTCTACATTAAAGCATGCAATAATCAGAATTTTAACATCTTGTTCAAAGGACAATATACAAATAAGTTACAGACTCATTTAAGCATGTGGTAGATAGTTTAACATTTCTGTTAGTTGATTTATATGCTGTACACTGTAAGATTGAGAGTAGTACAGTATTTGTGAAAAAGTTTTTAAAGCATTACTGGTAGTAAGGTTATTCAGTGGTACTTTGTGATATTAGAATTAGTATAGTATTTGAGAAAAAAGTACAAAAGGTTTGAACAGAAGTTCAATCTGACAAGCCCATATGTTTGGAGTAGAGCAGGTATACCTGGGTAACTAGAGGAAGTTTAGCAGATAAATTCAAGCATTCATGCAACAGTGCAGTGGTTTGGCTTAACCTGGGGTGACACAGGAGCAGAGCCAATTGTCTGAATACTGGCTTTTGAGGAGTCTTTTAAATTGGGAGGCAGAGGTTGTAGTAGTAATGTGACTTGGGAGTTGATTCCAAACTCTGGCTATGGTGCAGGCAAAGAGAGACTTACCAGCATCATTTCTGTGTTTGATGACATTTTAAGGTTTTAGTTACTGGATTTTAATGTTCTGGTGGTTGTGTAGGGCTGAATTAGATGCTCTAGTGATGGGGTTTTGTTGGGTAGGTAGTACAATTGTGTGCTGTAGAGAGTTGATTAAGTAACAGTAGCTGGGGGAGGGTGGTTCACACAAAGCTTGTAACTCTGAAATTCTACTAGCAGACGTGGCAGCTACTAGGAAGAGGATCTTCCAAGATAAAAACTTAAGATCACAAGTGGCTGCTGGCTTGAAGGGCTGACGAATTAGGCACTGTAAGATCAAGGTCAAATCCCATGACACTACTGGATCTTCAAAAGGGGGGTTTTAAGTGCTGAGCGTCTTTAAGAAAAAATTTTGCATAGACAATGAGACAATGATAATCAAAACCATTATGAAAATTCGAAATGGCAGCTAGATGAAGAACCTTAATTGTAGATGTTGAGGCTCCCAAATGAAATAAGGTGGCTAAGTATTCCAGAACCTTATCAACTGGTGCCGAGACAGGATCAATGCCATTTGTACACATCCAAATTGAGAATCTTTTCCATTTGTTTAGATACATTTTTCTGGTAGACAGAAATATCTCCTGCACTGGGGAGGACAAGTTATTCTACCTGGCAATTAATGGAATTGGAGAAACCAAGTCATCAGCTTGAGATGTTGAATGTTGGGATGCACCAAACCCTCAGGTTTAGACAGCAGGTCCAGAGTTGGATCCAGAGTCCATGGGCTGTGAACCTGGTGAGGCCAAAGAAAGGGAAACTAGACTTGACGGGGCCAGTAAGGTGCAATGAGAATCACTTTGCTTCTCAACCATTGGGCTTTCCTCAGAAACTGGGGAATTAGTGGAATTGAAGGAAAGGCATGCAGAAGTCCCAGGGGCCAATCATGAAGAAGTGCATCTCTCGGGGACTCCCTGCAAGGGGGAATTAGGGCAAAGTATCTGTGTCATTTGTGGTTTATGGGAGAGGTGAATAGATTGCAGCAAGGCTGACCCCAACAGTGAAAGACCTTCGTTGCTATGTTGGGAATGAGAGACCACTCGTGAGGCAGAAGGATACACCTGCTCAGTTTGTCTGCAATCACACTGGAGTTACCCAGGATATGCTTTGCTATCAGAAAGCGGTTGGAGGCGATTGCTCATTACCAAACTCTTTGGGCTTCCCGATATAGAGGGTAGGATCTGGTTCCCTCATTTCTTGATAAACCAGACTACAGACATGTTGTCTGACTGGATAGCAATTGTCCCTGAAGGAAGGGCAGAATGAAATGCTTGCAATACCAAAAGCACTGCCCTCAGTTCTAGGACATTGATGTGCAAATTGGCCTCTTGTGGGGACCAACTGCCTTGTCTTTATTTCCCAGAAAATGCCTCCCCCACCCTATCTGGGAAGTGTCCGTAGTCAATATGTCCTTGGGCTGAAAGGACGACTCCATAAATTATCTTCTGGCTTCATCCACCAAGATAAATTCTTTTTGCAGCGATGTGTTATCAAAACTGGATGGGGTATGTTACAAGTGACCACTGTGATGCCAAAAGCCACTGAAGCAGCTTCATGTGATACCTCATTAGGGGTACTAATGTTATTGTTGCTGCCATAAATCTGAGAAGTTGTAAAACTAGATGAGCAGGAAAATACAGTTGTGCACCTACCATAAATGTAGATGTTTGAGTGTATTCACTGTTGCAGTCATTACTCTTGGGTTATCCTGCAGGCAGGCTACCCTCAGTCGCCAGAATTCCAAAGTCTAGGTCCAGCGTCGGTTGCTGTCACCTCTTCCCTGACGTCAGTGTGCCAGGGGTATAAAAAGATGCATCCGACGCCATTTTCTTCAGTTTTTCTTGCCCCAGATGTCAGGTGCCCCCAAACTGGTAGGATGAAAAAATATGCCAATAAAAATGCATGCACAAAAATAACATTTCCTTCATCTACAAGCAAATACACCAAATAGGTTGTATAGGATAGAGAAGTACAGATAAGTCCCAGCAAAGAAAAGAGGGATGGTGGGTGGGTAACCTGAACGGCAACAGTGAATACACTCGAACATCTACATTTATGGTAGGTACACAACTGTACTATGTTCATCGTGTTTCACTGTTGCAGTCATTACTCTTGGGTTGAATCCCAAAGCTGAGGATGGGTGGCTGGGCTAAATAGGATTAGGAGAGGCTATGAGGCCCTGCAGAACTGCAGTGGCAAAATCTGCTCTGGACTTAAAGAGGTAAGTCGTAGTGCTTTGTGAAGGTGTGTACTGAACTCCAAGTTGCAGCCTCTAAGATATCTTTGGTGGATACTCCTCTGAGGAAGGCTGCTGAAGTGGCTGCTGCTCTGGTGGAATGAGGCCTAATGCCCTTAGGCACTGATTTACCATGTTGAAAATAGCAGAAACGGATGCAATGGCCTATCCATTTAGAAATAGTCTGTTTTGAGATAGCCTTTCCTTGTGATCCTGCAGCATATGACACTAAAAGTTGCTCAGTCTTTTTGAAAGCTTTAGTTCTGTCCAAGTAGAAGCATAACTGCCTGTGTATGTCCAAAGACTGCAGAATTTTCTCACCCTTGTTCTGTGGATTTGGATAAAAGGTAGGCAAGTGAATGGTTTGGTTGAGAGCCACACTGGACACCACCTTAGGCATAAATGTAGGGTTTGTCCTCAGAGAAACCCTGTCTGGATGAAAAATGATGAAAGGTTCCACAGCCATGAGTGCTTGTGACTCCGAGACTCGCCTTGCAGAGGTTATTGCTAGGAGCAGAGCTGTTTTCCAGGATAAGAATTTTATATCTGCTGTTGATGCTGGCTCAAAAGGAGGCAGTGTGAGTTTTTCCAAAACATAATTGAGGTCCCAGGCCAGAATTGGTGCTCTCCTTGGAGGCCTAATGTTTCTGGCCCCTCTGAGGTACTGCCTTATTAAAGGATGAGAAAAGATAGGTGGTTCCGTATCGTAATGGGCTGAAATGGCAGAGGCATGAATCTTAATTAATGAGAAAGAAAGGCCTTTGTTCAGCATCTCAGTTAGGTATTGTAAAATTTGAGGGATATTTGGTACACCCATGTCAATGCCTTGTTCCTGGTTCCAAGCACAGAATCTCTTCCATTTTTCTGCATAAGATTTTCTGGTACTGGGCCTCCTGGCCTCCAAGATAATATCCATAACAGTTTTTGAAAGAGGAGTGTTCTGAATGGCTACATTATCCGCCATGCTGCCAGATTTTAGGTCCTGAGTTGGCTGTGCAGGATCTGATTCTTTTGTTGGGTCAGCAAGTGAGAAGTCTGAGGCAATATCCATGCTGGACCTTGAGACAAGTTCTTTAGGATTGGGTACCAGTGCTGGAGTGGCCAGTCTGGTGCAATCAGTATCATTTTTGGCTCCTCTTGTCGGACCTTTAGGAGTACCCTGGGAAGGAGAGGCAGTGGGGGAAAAGCATATACTGTTAGATTTTTCCAGCTGAAAGATAGGGCATCCACTTTCCATGCTTGCTTGAGATAAATCCTTGTGCAAAATCTCTGCAATTGGCAGTTGTGAGGGGAGGCAAATAGATATATGTCTGGGCATCCCCATTTCCTTATTATCATGCTGAAGACTTGTGGATCCAGTTTCCATTCGTGGGGATCCATGAGGTTTCTGCTTAGTTAAATCTGCCAGAGTATTTGTTTTTCCTGGCAGGAATTGTGCTTGCAGGTGAACTTGAAAAGCCAATGCTGTGTCCCATAAGGTCATTGGTTGTCTGCAGAGGGGGGGGTGGGGGCAGGAATGTGTACCTCCCTGCTTATGTACCACATGACCGTAGTGTTGTCTGTCTTTATCAGTAACTGTCCTGGATGAAGCAGGTCCTTGAAAGCTGTCAGGGCATTTTGAACAGCTAGCATCTCTTTTTGATTGATGTGAAGATGCATCTGGTTTGCAGGCCATGTGCCCTGAATACATTTTCCTGCCATATGGGCCCCCCAGGCATGATCTGATGCATCCGTTGTCAGTGTCTGTCTGGCTGTGGGTAAACTGAACGTCAGACCCTTGTTGTGGTGACAGGCTTCTGCCCACCATCGAAACTCCTGTTGCAGGCAGGGAATGAGTGTAATTACTGTCTCCAGGCTGTGGCAATGCTGAGTCCACACACTTTTCAGATACCATTGTAGTTTCCTCATATGCAGTCTGGCATTTGGAATTAGTAGAATGCAGGATGCCATGAAACCAAAGGCCTGCAGGATTTTCCTTGCAAATAAGTGGGTTTTTGTTGCCACTTTCTTGAAGTAAGCAGTCAGTTGCTTTTGTTTGTCTGGCGTGAGATAAGCCATCTGGGCAGTTGTATTTGAGCTTGCACCCAGGAATAGTATCTCTTGAGAGGGCACTAGTTTTGATTTCTTTTCGTTTACTGTGTACCCTAGGCCAATTAGTAATATTTTTACAAACGCCAGATGCTTTAGAAAAATGTCTTTGTTCTCTGCTTGAATTAGGCAGTCGTCCAAGTAGGGATATATTTGAATTCCTTTTTGTCTGCAAAACGCAATTACTGGTGCCAGGCATTTTGTGAAGACTCTAGGCGCAGTAGATAAGCCAAAGGGCAGTGCAGAGAATTGGTAATGCATTGAGCCAGCTATGAATCTGAGGTACCTTCTGCAAGATTGTCTGATTGGGACATGCAGGTATGCCTCTTTTAGGCCCAAAGTTACGAGCCAAGCCTTCTTGCCCAACATGGGCAGAGGCTGCTGTAGAGTCAACATCTTCAATTTTGGAACTTCCAGAAACGTATTTAGTATAGACAGGTCCAGTATTGGTCTCCAGGTTTTGTCCTTTCTGGGTACTAGGAAAAGTCTGGAGTAAAATCCTTGCCCCTGCTCTTGTTGTGGTACTTGCTGAATGGCCCTCATGTCCATGAGGGCTGTAATTTGTTTTTGTGCCTCTGCCCATTGATTGTGTGGCAGGTATGGCATACCTTTTGACCTTGGTAGAGTGTGAAAATGGAACCTGTAGCCTTGGGACACTATGCTCAGGACCCATTTGTCTTGGGTAACCATTTGCTAATTTGATGAAAAAAGTGCTAGTTTTCCCCTAAGGGGGTTGCCAAAAGAAAAGTGCTTGGATCTGGTAGAGGAAAGTCATTGGGACTGTTTCCTGTAAGGTTGTGATTTCTCTTCTCCACTTTTGGAGGTAGGAGCACCCCATTGTTTAGGCCTGTATGAGCCATGGAGCTGAGATCTGCCTCTGAGATGCCTGTATCTGCCTCTTTGTGGTCTGTCTGACACTGGAAAGGACCAATTTTTAGAAGGCCAGTTCCTGCTAAACCTCGGTGGCTGTACCTGTAAGAAATCCTTGACTGTCTGCATGGATTTTTCTTTATCCTCCATTTTTTTTCAACACCTCTTCTGCTTTAGTACCAAACAAAGTGTCATGCTGTAATGGTGCATCTAATAATTTACGCTAACATGATCAGGCTGATTCTGTTCCTTTAACCAAGCATGCCTTCTAATCACAGAATCTGTAACTGCAGCCCTGCAAAAGGCCTCCAGTGAATCATAATCACATTGCAAAGTATGCTTTCCCACTTGTTAAGCTGCATGCAATAAATCCTGCAATTCCTTGTTCTCTGAACATTCAGTATTTGTCAACAATTTCTGTTTAAGCAGTGACATTAAATATTGCTGATATTTACGCATATGAAACTGACAATTTAAAGCCCTTACACCCAGGGTAGCAGAAGTGTAGACTTTTTCCCCCATCTGTCTAGAGCCCTAGAATCTCTATCAGAGGGGACAGGGTTTTTTGCAGTGAAAGCTTTAACCCCTTTGGGACCCTGAGATATAGTCTCTGGGTCAGCAGCGGGGTTTTTGTATAAGAATTTATGAGAATCCGGGACCCTGTAGTATCTATCTGGCTTAGCAGGTGCAGGGGGTAAAGAGTCAGGGGACAGGCCGGACTCTGAAAATACATCATCTGCAATGTCTAGAACAGGTGGAATAGCAAAGGGTCTGTCCTGAGGAAGTAGCAGAAAGTCTCTGAGCCTTTTCTTAGATTCAGAATAATCTTGGCTCTCCCAGTGGAAATGCTCACTCATGGTATGCAGGGTTTCCCCAAAAGAATAATCCTCAGGAGGAGAGGCTGAAGGAATGGATTCTTCAGCATCAGAATCCTCATAGGGAATTATGGAGTAATCCTGTTCACAAGAGGAATTAGAGGAAATAGAAACCTGATCAGAAGAATCATACTCTGTCTCTTGCCTAGGCCTCTTATCAGGAGGGGAATGGGAGCCCCTGATCAAAGTAATTAGATCTTCGGCCATTTTGAGCATCTGTTTTTTAGGCATGGAAGTCGTAGGAGGATGCTGTACTTGTTTCTTTGTCTTCAGAGCTGCTTTAGTCTTTGTCTTTGAAGCTGAAGATGGCTTAATATATAGTTGTGCAGGTCTGAAGACACCCCTCAGAAGCCGATGCCCGCTCAGCGGCTCCGGACCCATCTGAGGGAATGATTTCTGAGTGTCCAATACCTTGAGTATCCAGAGGCCCAGTCGGCTCCACGTGGGAGTCGGAAGTGGCCTGTGGCTCTGAGGTAGTGGGAGCCAGGGGCTGCGAAAGCGCCTCACTGAGAACCAGCGAACCGGCGACTGGCCTAGCAGAGGCCTCGTCGGTTTTGGACCTCGGATGCCTATCCTTTTCCTTGTCCTTGCGTTTTTTTGTAAGCTCCGGTTGTCGGCTGGTCCAACGGCATTATATAATTATATCTTCGGCCAAAGTAATGAAATGCAAAATCGAACCGATGCTTGATAGTGCGTTGGTTAAACGGGGTACTTAGATTTAATGAAGACTTTGGTTCTGAAATTCGGATTTGAAAATCTCAGGAGTCGGCCGACCAGCACTTGCGAACTGCTTTTGCTTCAGGCATTGCGCAGCAAGAAAGACTGAAGAAAATGGCGTCGGCTGCATCTTTTATACCCCTGGCACACGGACGTCAGGGAAGAGGCGACAGCAACCGACGCCGGACCTAGACTTTGGAATTCTGGCCGACTGAGGGTAGCCTGCCAGCAGGATAACCCAAGAGTAGTGACTGCAACAGTGAAACACGATGAACATATTTGTTTTGGGAGGGGATCATCTGTAGTTGTGATCTTAGCTTTAGCAACCTGTGATGAGGAAGGCAGGCCAGACAGGATAATGCATTTAGTCTTGTTCTGATAAATTCCAGATCCTGCGTGGGAGACAGTTGTGATTTTTCTTTGTTGATTTAAATGCCTAGAATTTCGAAAAGATGTAGAGCAAAGTCTATGGCGCAAAGCAGCAGATGCCTGGAGGGGGCGGTGAGGAGCCAGTCGTCTAGAAATGGAAACACATGGAATCCCTGTAGTCTCAAATGAGCTGCTATGATTGCCATGCATTTGGTGAACACCCTAGGGGCTGTGGTGAGGCTGAAGGGCAGTGCTTGAAACTGGTAATGACTGGTTCCTAGCCAGAAGTGGAGATATCTTCTGGAGTGCTTGTCCATCTTGATGTGATAATACTCATCCTGAAGATCTATAGAGCACATCCAGTCGTCCTTCTCTAAAAAAGGAGGGATAGACTGAACAGTGACCAAACGGAATTTTGTCTGTTGCACAAATTTGTTCAATAGGCTGAGATCCAAAATTGGTCTCCAGTCCCCCATCTTCTTTGGCGCTAAAAAAAATCTTGAGTAATATCCAGATCCTATCTGGTCTGGTGGGACTGTTTGAAGGCTCTTTTTTTTTTGAAGCAGCTTTTGGATTTTTAGTGCTGCTAGATCCCTCTGACTGGGTAGAACAATTGGGATTCACCTTTGGGGTTTGGGGAAAAAAAATGAAGGGAATGTGGTAACCTCTGGTAATTACTGTCTGCACCCAGGAATCTGATGTTATTGTGAGCCAGGCTGAGTGGTGCATTGAAAATCTTCCCCCGAATGCTTCCAGAGGTAAGCAATCGGGCCTCTGCTCAGGAGCGCTAGTAGGGTTGTCCAGAAAAGGAATCTCTGGAGCCCTAGTTACATGAACCCCCTCTGCTACGGGAGGGGCGTCTTCCAGAAAAGCTCCCTTCCTCTGCCCTGGGGGAATACTCACCATGTGTATCTCGAAAAGGTCCTTGGGCCTTCCTGAACCACATTTTTTCACTTTTCTGATTCCTGGAGTAAGGTCATTGTGAAGTGGAAAAATACACACCCACAGCAGAAAGGGTCTTTCCATCCTTTTCACACCTAGCTAACTTGTCACTAACTTTGGGACCAAACAATGAATTAGCATCAACAGGAGCTCTGACAAAGGAAGACTTGAAGGGGTCCGCAAAATCACACAAGTGCATCCAGATGTGGAGCATAATGGCAATGCTTGTACTCGCAGTTCTAGTTGTCCTTTCGGCTATGTGCGCAATAAGCCGCATACATGAATTTGAGATCGGCTCCAGGGTGGCAAGCTGAGAGTCAATGTTATCTTGAACCACTTCAGACACTGCTCCTGCTAGGGTGTCTGAAATCTCAGTTATCAGATCCCTTTGGAGTCCAGTGAAGTATGCCAAAAAGTTTAAGGACCGAATAGCAAAGGTCGACGAAGGAAAGACCGGCTTCCCAAATCTGTCCATTGTATGTGACTCTCGGTTAGGAGGATGGACCGTTGAACTCTCTTTTGCGAGTTCCTTTTTAGTGGCTGCCGCCGCCACCACCATGGCATCCACTGCTAGACCCTTAGACCAATGGGGTGGAAGAATCTTATCTGGTCTCCATGGAACAGGCTCTATGGTGTCAGTAGCCTTCCATGATCACTGGACAATCAATTTGACTAGATGATCATTAGCCAGCGGGGGTCACCCAAGAATTAGATGGATGGGCATGAAAAGCTTGCAAGAAAACAGATTCCTCAGAGGATGGGTTTGAGGACTTTAAATTATTCCTCTGTTTCAGTACTTCCAGGATGTCTCATATTCAGGGGGTGACCGTGGGGACCCTTCCCCTTTATTGTAAACCCTATCCTCAGTGACCAATTCCTCTGGAGAATCCAGGTGCTTCCTTGTGCACGCTCTAATATGGGGTAGCTCCTCAGGAGGAAGTTCTGAGGAGCACTCCAAAGAGGGGGGATCCTGAACCAGGGTATCTTGCAGCTCTTGTGCCAGCTGTCCAGACGTAGCAGACTGTGGCAGCTGCGAACCAGAGGGAAAGTACAGTTTTGTACCTACCATAAATGTAGATGTCCGATGGGTATGCATCTGCAGTCATAACATATTGGTTGTCCTGCCTCAGGCAGCCCTTCGGTCGGCCGGATTCCAAAGTCTGGGTCTGGCCTCGGCTGATGTCGTACTTTCCCTGACGTCAGAGCGTCTGGGGTATAAGAGCATCAGCCGACGCCATTTTCCTCAGTGTTTCTTGCCCCAGATGCCAGGTGCCCTGTAGGAAGGCCAAATTTGGAGGAATGCAGTAAAATTCCAAACATTTTCCAAAAAATATATACATATATATATATATATATATATATACAAACAAATACACCATAATAGATCCCCCAGCTAGCTAATGGAGGGGTAAGTACCCTAGGAATACCACAGAGGGGAAGGAGGGAGGGTAACCCTGACTGCAGATGCATACCTATCGGACATCTACATTTATGGTAGGTACAAAACTGTACTATGTCCTTCAAGGATGCATCTGCAGTCATAACATATGGGTAGAATACCATAGCCAATCTGGGGGAGGAGGTACTAAGAAAAGGATGGTGTAGTTAAGATCCCCTGCAGGACTGCTGTTGCAAAACCCGCTCTGGATCTGGAGTATAAAGGTAAATTGTAATGTTTGGCAAATGTATGCACGGAGCTCCATGTAGCAGCTTCTAAAATGTCCTTGGTAGCCACCCCTCTTAGGAAGGCTGTAGTGGTGGCTGTGGCCCTTGTTGAATGAGGCCTGATGTTTGCAGGAACTGTCTTTCCATGAAAGGAGTAACAAAATCGAATGCAATTTCCTATCCACTTTGAAATTGTCTGTTTGGAAATTGCTTTTCCTTGTACAGCAGCATATGCTACAAGGAGCTGGTCAGTTTTCCTGAAACTTTTAGTTCTGTCCAAGTAGTAGCGTAATTGTCTCTGTATATCCAGAGTGTGTAGCAGTTTTTCCCCTCTGTTTTGTGGATTTGGGAAGAATGTAGGCAAGTGAATAGCTTGGTTCAGGGATACTCTAGACACCACCTTTGGCATAAAAGTAGGATTGGTTCTTAGTGAAACTATGTCCTGATGGAAGATAAGAAATGGCTGTACTGCCATTAAAGCTTGTAACTCAGATACTCTTCTTGCTGAAGTTATGGCCAGAAGGAATGCAGTTTTCCAAGACAGAAACTGTAGATCCGCCGATGCTGCTGGTTCCAAGGGAGGACGTGTTAGTTTCTCCAGCACAAAGTTGAGATCCCAAGTATGTAAAGGAGGTTTTCTTGGAGGATTGATGTTTTTGATCCCTCTCAGAAATTGCCTGAGGAGAGGGTGCGAGAAGATAGGTGGATCCACATTGTATTCTGCTGAAATTGCTGAGGCATGAATCTTAATGGAAGAATAGCACAGGCTGTTGTGGAACAATTCTGCTAAGTATTCCAGAATATGTGTCATACTCGCCGCTGACACATCTAAGCCTTTTGTTGTGTTCCAAATGAGAAATCTTTTCCATTTTGCTGAGTATGTCTTCCTTGTGGAAGGCCATCGAGCTTCCATAATAATGTCCTTTACTCTCTGTGATAAGTTATTTGTGAGGGGGATTTATGGAATTTTCCAGGCAGTTAGTTGCAATGTTTTCAAGTTGGGATGCATGATCTTGAAGTTGTTCTGCGTCAGAAGAAGAGGCCATAGGGGGAGAGGCCATGGTTTCGCCTGTGACATGCTCCTCAATAGTGGGTACCAGTGTTGCCTTGGCCAGTCTGGAGCTATCAGAGTCACTCTTGGCTGTTCTGCCCTGATCTTCAGTAAAACCTTGGACATTAATGGGAGAGGTGGGAAGGCATATACTTTTAGAGCTTTCCAGCTGAAAGAGAGGGAGTCCACCCTCCAAGCTTTTGGGTGATATGTCCTTGAGCAGAATGTCTTCAGTTGATGGTTGTGGGGGGAAGCGAACAGATCTATCTCCGGCTTTCCCCATGCTTTTGTTAAGAGTAGGAAGATTTCTGGGTGCAGCATCCATTCGTGTGCATCCATGGTAGTTCTGCTTAAGCTGTCTGCCAGCACATTTTCTTTCCCTGGCACGAACTGGGACTGTGGTTGGATATTGAGTTTCAGGCACAGCTCCCATAGATTCATAGTCAGCCTGCACAGAGGGTAGGAATGTGTGCCTCCCTGTTTGTTTATGTACCACATGACTGTGGTGTTGTCTGTCCTTATTAACAGGTGACCTTGATGTAGGAAAGGTTTGAAGGCCTCGATTGCGTGTATCACTGCCAGCATTTCCTTTTGGTTTATGTGCATGCGCAGCAGTCCTTGAGACCATAGGCCTTGGAAACATTTGCCCTCCATGTGTGCTCCCCATCCTCAGTCCAAAGCGTCCATGGTGATGGTTTGCTTTGTTCTTGGTTTGTTGAAAAGCAACCCTCTGTTGGACTGGCAGGCATGAGCCCACCACAGGAATTTCTTTTGAAGGCAAGGAATAATTGGTATCAAAGCTTCTAAACTGTGACTGTGCTGAGACCATACACTCCTTAGGTACCACTGTAATTCTCTCATATGCAGCCTGGCCTGTGGAATCAGAATTATACAGGATGCCATGTAACCCAGGGCCTGCAGGATTTTCCTTGCAGTTAGCTGAGTTTGTCTTGTCAGATTCATGAAGTAATCCGGAAGTTGTTTTTGTTTTTCTTCTGTGAGAAAAGCCATTTGGGTGGTTGTATCTAGATCTGCACCCAAAAAGGTTATCCTTTGGGATGGAACAAGTCTTGATTTTTGGATGTTGACTGTGTATCCCAAGGCCTGTAGTAGGTGGATGGCATATGCCAAGTCCTTTATCAAATTTTCCTTGTTGTCCGCTTGTATAAGGCAGTCGTCCAGATATGGGTAGATTTGAATCCCCTGAAGTCTGCAGTGTGCAATTACTGATGCCAGGCATTTCGTGAATACTCTGGGCGCAGTAGATAAGCCAAAGGGCAATGCTGAGAATTGATAATGCTCTGATTCTGCAAGAAATCTGAGGTGTCTTCTGCAACTTGTTCGAATAGGGACATGCAGGTATGCCTCCTTGAGATCTAGAGTCACCAGCCAAGACTCCTTGCCCAGCATGGGAAGAAGTTGCTGTAGGGTCAGCATCTTGAATTTTGGTACAATGAGGAAAGTATTCAGTGCGGACAGGTCGAGAATAGGCCTCCATTGATTTTCTTTTCTTGGAACAAGGAATAATCTGGAGTAGAATCCTTGGCCTTGTTCTGAAAGAGGTACCTTTTCTATGGCTTTCATTTGAAGTAAGTTGTTGATCTGCTTTAACGCCTCTGCCCTCTGATTTGGTGGCAGGTTTGGCATTCCGTTTCTTTTTGGCAAAGTGTGGAAGTGGAACCTGTATACTTTGTCTATTATTTGCAGTGTCCATGTGTCCCTTGTAATATAATGCCAGTTTTTTGAGAATAAAGAAAGCTTTCCGCCCAAGGGTGCGTCCAATTGAACCCTGGTAGGCGGAATCAAAGTGAAGTCATTGTGTCTGTCCTGGTGTAGTAGTTGTTGTTGCTGTTGCTACACTACCTCTCTGGTTGGTAGGCTGCCACTGACGGCCTCTGTAGGAGCCCCTAGCTTGCCCTCTACCTCTGGGACGCCAGTTCCTGCCTCTCTGGGCTCTGTCCGAGTCTGGAAAGGACCAATTCTTAGTAGGCCAGTTTCTGCTGAATCTCGGTGGTTGTACTTGCAGAAAATCCTTAACTGTTTGCACAGATTTAGCCTTTTCTTCAAACTTCTTTAAGACCTCCTGAGCCGAGGAGCCAAATAATTTTTGTTTTTCCATTGGAGCATCCAGGAGTTTAGATTTAACATGGTCTGGCAGGGATTGTTCCTTCAGCCAGGCATGCCTACGAATAACTGCCCCAGTCATAGCTGACCTACATGAAGCCTCCAGTGCATCATAACCACACTTTAAGAAATGATTACTAACCTGCTGTGAATTATGTACCAGGTCTTGAAGGGATTTACGGTCGAGGGATTCAGAAGAAGTAAGTTTCTTATTCAGTTCATCTAACAAATACTCTTGGTACTGTATCATATGAAATTGACAATTTAATGCCCTCACAGATAGAGTTGCAGAAGTATATACTTTCTTTCCCCATCTCTCTAAAGCTCTAGACTCCCTTTCATAATGTAGAGGATTTTTGGCAGTGGCAGCTGCAACCCCTTTAGGACCCTGAGAAATAGTATCTGGGTCTGCGGAACGGGCCTTATACAGATGAAAATGAGAGTCCGGGACCCTGTAATATCTATCAGGTTTGGCAGGAGCCGGGGGGAGAGTATCAGGGACTGTACTAACATCATTGTACACATCATCAATAACATGCAAAACAGGAGGTATAGCTAAGGGCCTATGTTGAGGCAAATGCAGAAAGGTCCTTAATCTCTTTCTAGAATCAGAGAAATCCTGACCCTGCCATTGGAAATGCTCTCTCATGGAATGTAGAGTCTCACCAAAAGAAAACTTTTCAGGAGGGGAGGCCGAAGGAATAGATTCTTCAGCATCAGAATCCTCACAGGGCGAATAAGCCTCCTCCTGGTGATCTGTTAACTCAGATCCATCCGTGGACTCATCTGAGGAGTGTTGGTCAGAGGGCTCAGTCCTGGGCCTTTTGTCTGGTGGTGGGTGAGAGCCCCTGTCCGGGTGAGGCTGAGAACCTCTAATTAAAGAAATAAGATCCTCTGCAAGGCTGAGGATCTGAGAACTAGAAGAAGAAGGCCTCTGGGAGGTAGTTTTGGGAGGCAAAGCTTTAGTAAGTTTGGCAGCTTTAGCCCTGGAAAAAGCCTTAATGGACATGGAAGCAGGGGATCTAGCTGCCCCACGTGCAGGAGTAGATTTGTCCAAAGGTATGGTGTCGGACATTTTCTGGACACTGGTTTCAGTAGGTAGCTCAGTAGCCGACTCAGCCGGGGCCTCCAGGGCCGCGGTGGTTGGGTGAGTGGATTCGGTTAAAGGAAGCTCCGAGGACTCTGTTTCGGCCGAAACAGAGACACTCGCAGTAGGCCTTACCATGGTTTCAGCCGAAATCGCGGGCCGCAAGTGTCAGTCCTTGTCCTTCCGTTTTTTCACCAAATGCGAAGTCGGGGTCTCCGGCGGCATCTTATACGCAAAATTAGCCCCAAAAAATTCCTCTGCAAACTCCGACCGACGTCTAAGAGTTCGTCGGTTGAAGGAAGCACAGGCTGAACAGGCCGAGACGTCATGGTCTGGGCCTAGGCAAGGAAGGCAGTAAGAGTGGAAATCCTTATGAGGTATTTGTTTCCCACAAGTTAAACAATTATTTACTTTATCTGACATCGGCTGAGGCAAGAAAGAGTCCCCAACGGGGTACTTAGCTTTTTCGAAGTCTTCGGTAGTGAATTTCTTCTTATCGCAGGATCTGACCGACCAGCACTTGCGAATTGCTTCTGCTTCGGGCACCGCGCGGCAAGAAAGACTGAGGAAAATGGCGTCGGCTGATGCTTTTATACCTCAGACACTCTTACGTCGGGGAAAGTGTGACATCAGCCGAGGCCAGACCCAGACTTTGGAATCCGGCCACTGAAGGGCTGCCTGAGGCAGGACAACCCATATGTTATGACTGCAGATGCATCCTTGAAGGACATCAAAAAATATAGCACTATGACAGGGATGGAAACTACTTGGAACCTGCTAACTCTCTACATAATCTGGAAGGCAGGCCCACCCGAAAAAGGACGGGTGCTCAGAACCAAGAAAGACAACTTCAGAACTGGGGTCACACCCCGCTCCGACGAGCCGCCTCTCAGAATAGAAGCCAAGAGAGGACTTGAAAAGTACAGTTGTGTATACTTACCATAAATGTAGACGTTCGAGTGTATTCACTGCTGCAGTCATTACATTTGGGTAATTTGCTGGCAGGTTGCCCTCAGTCGGCCTGATAAACAATGTCTTGGGTCCTGCGTCGGTTGCTGTCCCTTCTTCCATGACGTCAGGTAGTCAGGGGTATAAAACGTGCAGCCGACGCCATTACATCAGTTTTTCTTGCCCCAGATGTCAGGTGCCACCAAAATGATATATATATATATATATATATATATATATATATATATATATATATATATATATATATATATAATATAATATAAAACTCAAAACATATACCTCCAAACAAAAGCAAATATACCAAAAAGGTTTTTAAAGAGAGTAACAGAAATGAGAGGTGTAGTTAGAGAAAAACAGGGGGCTGGAGGGAGGGTAACCAGGACTGTAACAGTGAATACACTCGAACATCTACATTTATGGTAAGTGTACACAACTGTACTACGTTCTTCGTGTTTCACTGTTGCAAGTCATTACATTTGGGTACAATCCCAAAGCTATAGTTGGGAGGATGGATTTCTACAGCATTAGGAGCAGCTAAAAGGCCCTGCAGGACAGCCGTGGCAAAACCTACTCTGGATTTAGAGAAGAGAGGTAAATGGTAATGTTTGGTGAACATATGAACTGAGCTCCAGGTACTAGCTTCTAGAATGTCTCTGGTAGGAACCCCTCTGAGAAAGGCTGCAAAAGTAGATGCAGCCCTGGTGGAATGAGATCTGATCCCCTTGGGGACAGGCTTACCATGGTGCATATAGCAGAAACGAATACAATGGCTTATCCATTTGAAAATAGTAGAAAGGTGCTTGGTGTGACATCTGGAAAGAGGAAGGAGGACAAGGAGACCTGGTGGTGGAATGAAGAAGTACAGGAGAGTATATAGAGAAAGAGGTTGGCGAAGAAGAAGTGGGATTGTCAAAGAGATGAAGAAAGTAGACAAGAGTATAAGGAGATGAGGTGCATGGCAAAGAGAGAGATGGCGAAGGCTAAGGATAAGGCGTATGAAGAGTTGTATAAAAGGTTGGACACTAAAGAGGGAGAAAAGGACCTGTACCGATTGGCTAGACAGAGGGACCGAGCTATTAAAGATATGCAGTAGGCAAGGGTGATAAAGGATAATGAGGGAAACGTACTCACAAGCAAGGAGCATGTGTTGAGCAGATGGAAAGAGTACTTTGAGGGTTGATGAATGAAGAGAATGAGAGGTAGAGAAGGTTGGATGATGTGCTGATAGTGAATCATGAAGTGCAGTGGATTAGCAAGGAAGAAGTAAGGATAGCTATGAATAAAGATGAAGAACAGAAAGGCTGTTGGTCCAGATGACATACCTGTGGAAGCATGGAGGTGTTTAGGTGAAATGGCAGTGGAGTTTTTAACTAGATTGTTTAATGAAATCTTGGAAAGTGAGAGGATGCCTGAGGAATGGAGAAAAAGTGTTTTGGTACCGATTTTTAAGAATAAGGGTGATGTGCAGAGCTGTAGTAACTACAGAGGGATTAAACTAATCAGTCACAGCATGAAGTGAAGTTATGGGAAAGAGTAGTGGAAGCTAGGTTAAGAAGGGAGGTGATGATTAGTGATCAGCAGTATGGTTTCATGCCAGGAAAGAGCACTACAGATGCGATGTTTGCTCTGAGAGTGTTGATGGAGAAGTACAGAGAAGGTCATAAGGAGTTGCTTTGTGTCTTTGTGGATTTAGAGAAAGCATATGACAGGCTGCCTAGAGAGGAGTTGTGGTACTGTATGAGGAAGTCGGGAGTGTCAGAGAAGTATGTAAGAGTGGTACAGGAGATGTACGAGGGTAGTGTGACAGCGGTGAGGTCAGCGGTGGGAGTGACAGATGCGTTTAAGGTGGAGGTAGGATTACATCAAGGATCAGCTCTGAGCCCTTTCTTATTTGCAATGGTGATGGAAAGGTTGACAGACGAGATCAGACAGGAGTCCCTGTGGACTATGATGTTTGCAGATGACATTGTGATCTGTAGTGAGAGTAGGGAACATGTGGAGGAGACCATGGAGAGGTGGATATATGCTCTAGAGAGAAGAGGAATGAAGGTCAGCAGGACTAAGACAGAATATATGTGTGTGAATGAGAGGGAGGATAGAGGAATGGTGAGGATGCAGGGAGTAGAGGTGGCGAAGGTGGATGAGTTTAAGTACTTGGGATCAACAGTTCAGAGTAATGGTGAGTGTGGAAGAGAGGTGAAGAAGAGAGTACAGGCAGGATGGAGTGGGTGGAAAAGAGTGCCAGGAGTAATTTGTGACAGACGAGTATCAGTAAGAGTGAAAGGGAAGGTCTACAAGAGGGTAGTGAGACCAGCTATGTTATATGGGTTGGAGACAGTGGCACTGACAAAAAGGCAGGAGTCAGAGCTTGACGTGGCAGAGCTGAAGACGTTAAGATTTGAACTGGGTGTGACGAGGATGGGCAGGATTAGGAATAAGTATATTAGAGGGTCAGCCCAGGTTGGAAGGTTTGGAGACAAAGCCAGAGAGGCAAGATTACGTTGGTTTGGACATGTGCTGAGGAGGGATGCAGAGTATATTGGGAAAAAGATGCTAAGGATGAAGCTGCCAGGTAACAGAAAAAGAGGAAGGCCTAAGATAAGGTTTATGGATATGGTGAGAGAGGACATGCAGGTGGTTGGTGTGACAGAGCAAGATGCAGAGGACAGGAAGAAATGGAAAAGTACAGTTTTGTACCTACCATAAATGTAGATGTCCGATAGATATGCAACTGCAGTCATAACATATGGGTTGTCCTGCCTCAGGCAGCCCTCGGTCGGCCGGATTCCAAAGTCTGGGTCCGACGTCGGCTGATGTCGCATTTCTCTCCGACGTCAGAGCGGCTGGAGTACATAAGCATCAGCCGATGCCATTTTCTTCAGTGTTTCTTGCCCCAGATGCCAGGTGCCCTCCAAGGAAGGCTGTAATCAAATTGGAAGACAAAAACAGGATTCCAGACAAATAAATGAGCAATAAACAGATACACCATAACAGATATCCCCAGCTAAGAGAAACAGGGATAGGAGTGGACCCTAGGCATAGAGGGGTATGGAGGGAGGGAAAATCCGACTGCAGTTGCATATCTATCGGACATCTACATTTATGGTAGGTACAAAACTGTACTATGTCCTTCAAGAATGCAACTGTAGTCATAACATATGGGTAGAATACCATAGCTTAGCTGGGGGAGGAGGAATGGTCTAGGAAAGAGATGGTGAGGCAATCAAACCCTGCAGGACTGCCGAAGCAAAGCCTTCTCTGGATCTGGAGTATAGAGGGAGATTGTAGTGTTTGGAGAATGTATGCACGGAGCTCCATGTAGCAGCTTCTAGAATGTCCTTAGTAGGCACCACTCTTAAGAATGCTGTAGAGGTGGCTGTAGCTCTGGTGGAATGTGGTCTGACATTGGCTGGAACAGTCTTTCCATGAAAGGAATAACAGAATCTGATGCAATGTCCAATCCATTTTGAAATAGTCTGTTTTGAAATTGCTTTTCCTTGGACTGCAGGGGCGTAAGCTACAAAAAGTTGTTAAGACTTCCTACTGGTCTTGGTTCTATCCAGGTAGTATCGAAGTTGTCTGTGAATGTCCAAGGTATGTAACAGTCTTTCCCCCTTATTCTCAGGACTGGGGAAGAAAGCAGGCAGATGAATTGCTTGATTTAAAGAAACCCTAGATACCACCTTTGGCATAAAAGTAGGGTTGGTCCTTAATGAAACCCTGTCTCTGTGGAAAATTATGAACGGTGGTATTGCCATTAGGGCCTGTAGTTCCAAAACCCTTCTTGCTGAGGTAATTGCCAACAGGAAAGCTGTCTTCCATGAGAGAAATTGCAAGTCAACTGAAGCTGCTGGCTCAAATGGTGGTAGAGTCAGTTTTTCTAGGACAAAATTGAGGTCCCAGGCTGGCACTGGAGCCTTTCTTGGTGGCTTAATGTTCTTGATTCACCTGAGGAATTGCCTTAGCAAAGGATGTGAAAAGACAGGCGGATCAGTGTTATATCTAGCTGAAATAGCTGATGCATGTATCTTTATGGAAGAATATGAGAGTCCATTCTTTAGCATATCTGCCAAATATTCCAGGATGAGTGGGATGTTCAATAATGATGCATCATGCCCCTTGCTGGTATTCCAAAAGCTGAATCTCTTCCATTTTGCTAAGTAAACCTTTCTGGTGGATGGTCTTAGAGCCTCTGTTAGTATCCGCTGAACTTCCTTGGAGAGAGATAGGTTGAGGTTATTCATGGGATCTCCCAGGCTGTTAGCTGCAGTGTCTGAAGGTTTGGATGCACTGTTTTGAAGTTGTGTTGAGTCAAAAGTAGAGGCCATTGGGGAAGGGCCCACTTCTTGGTGTGACATATGTTCCGTAGTAGTGGATACCAGTGTTGTCTTGGCCAGTCCGGAGCTATTAGAATCCCCTTGGGTCTCTCTGCCTTGATCTTTAGTAATACTGAGGTCATCAGTGGCAGAGGTGGGAATGCATAGATTCTTAGGAAGTTCCAGTTGAATGAGAGAGCATCTATTTTCCAAGCTTGTGGATGGTATGTCCTTGAGCAGAATTTTTGTAGATGATGGTTGAGGTGAGAGGCAAATAGGTCTACTTCTGGCCTGCCCCATGTCGAAGTGAGCTGTGTGAAGATCTTGGGATGTAACCTCCACTCGTGTGGATCTGTGAAATTCCTGCTTAGGCTGTCCGCCAGCACATTCTCTTTGCCTGGAACAAACTGGGATTGTAACTGGATGTTTAGGCTCAGTGATTTTTCCCAAAGATGCATTGTCAGTCTGCAAAGGGGGTAAGAATGGGTGCCCCCTTGCTTGTTTATATACCACATCACAGTGGTGTTGTCTGTCCGTATCAGTAAATGGCCTTGCTGAAGTTGGTGTTGAAAGGCCTCGATGGCATGCAATACTGCCAGCATTTCCTTTTGGTTTACATGCAGATGTGTTTCCTTTGGAGACCATTGTCCTTGTATACACCTGCCTTCCATGTGCGCCGCCCATCCAAGGTCTGAGGCGTCTGTGGTCATGGTCTGTGTTATCTGTGTTTTTTTGAATGACATACCTGTGTTTGCCTGGCTTACTGAGGCCCACCATAGGAATTCCTTTTGTAGGCATGGAATGAGCGGTATGGTTGTCTCTAAGTTGTTGCTGTGCTGAGACCATAGGCTTTTTAGGTACCATTGAAGCTTTCTCATGTGTAGTCTTGCTAATGGAACCAGGAGAATGCAGGATGCCATGTAACCCAAGGCCTGTAGGTCTCTCCTTGCAGTCATCTGGGTAAGTTTTGCCAAATCTTTGAAATAATGAGTTAACTTCTCTTGCTTGTCTTCTGTTAGGTAAGACATTTGAGAGGCTGTGTCTAATTTGGCTCCTAAGAAGATTATTTGCTGGGATGGCTGAAGTCTTGACTTTTGGAAGTTGACTGTGTATCCCAGAGCTTGAAGTAATCGAACGACATAGTCCAAGTTTTTTGTCAACATCAATTTGTCGTCCGCTTGTATGAGGCAGTCGTCCAGGTACGGGTAAATTTGGATCCCCTGGAGCCTGCAATGAGCAATTACTGAAGCCAGGCATTTTGTGAATACTCTGGGCGCAGTAGATAAGCCAAATGGCAATGCTGAGAATTGATAATGCTCTGGCCCTGCAAGAAATCTGAGGTATCTTCTGCAGCTGTGTCTGATAGGGACATGCAGGTATGCCTCCTTGAGGTCCAGAGTAATCAGCCAAGACCCCTTGCCCAGCATGGGAAGGAGTTGCTGTAGAGTCAGCATTTTGAACTTTGGTACTATGAGAAAGGTGTTTAATGCAGACAAATCCAGTATTGGTCTCCATTGAGATTCTTTTCTTGGAACAAGGAACAGTCTTGAGTAAAACCCCTGGCCTTGTTCTTGTTGTGGCACTCTTTCTATTGCTTTTATCCGAGTCAGCAGAGAGATTTGCTTGATAGCCTCTGCCCTTTGGTTTTGTGGTAGGTTTGGTATGCCTTGTTTTCTTGGTAAGGTATGA
The DNA here is from genome assembly GCF_019279795.1 of Protopterus annectens. Classification (NCBI taxonomy): domain Eukaryota; kingdom Metazoa; phylum Chordata; order Ceratodontiformes; family Protopteridae; genus Protopterus; species Protopterus annectens. The sequence continues at coordinate 161,409,443 of NC_056735.1, forward strand.
AAATGGAACCTGTAACCTCGGTCTATAATATCCAAAATCCATTTGTCCTTTGTCAATCTGTGCCAATTGTCTGTAAACAGAGATAATTTCCCGCCCAAGGGAGCTTCTATTTGTTTCCTGGTATGCGGAAGAAGAGGAAAGTCATTGAGACTGCGGCTGTGGGGCAGGTGAAACCCCTGTGTCACTTCTTTGGTTTGCTGGCTGCCATTGTCGTCCCCTGTAAGGACCTCTGTATTGTCCTCTTCCTCGGCCACGTCTGTTTTTACCCCTTTGAAATTTTTCAGGATTAGGACAGGACCAGTTTTTTGAAGGCCAATTCCTACTGAATCTGGGGGGTTGGACCTGGAGGAAATCCTTCACCGTCTGAACTGATTTTGCTTTTTCCTCGATGGACTTTAACACATCCTTAGCATTAGCACCAAAAAGCTTGTTCTTTTCCAAAGGTGCATCCAGAAGTTTTGCCTTTACATGATCTGGTAGAGGTTGATCTTTTAACCATGCATGTCAATGAATGACTGCCCCTGTCATAGCTGCCCTACATGAAGCTTCCAGTGCATCATATCCACACTGCAGGAAGTGATTGCTTACTTGCTGAGAGTTATGTACAGCTTCCTGCAAAGACTTCCTGTCTAAAGGGTCAGGAGAGGCCAATGTTTTCTGTAAATCTTCTAACAGGAAATCCTGATATTGTAACATATGAAAAAGGCAATTCAAAGCTCTCATAGATAAAGTAGTGGAGGTGTAAACCTTTTTACCCCATCTCTCTAATGACCTAGCTTCCCTGTTGGAGGGCAAAGGATTTTTAGAGGTGGTAGCTGAAACACCTTTTGGTCCCTGAGAAATAGTTTCCAAATCAGCAGTATGGGCCCTGAATAAATGGGAATGTGTTTCTGGGACCCTGTAATACCTGTCAGGCTTAGCTGGAGCAGGAGGAAGAGAATCAGGAGTTACACTAGAATCAGAATATAAATCATCCAAAACATCAAGCACAGGAGGAATAGCTAAGGGCCTGTACTGGGGCTTTTTAAGGAAAGTTCGAAGGCGCTTTCTGGAATCAGAATATTCCTGGCCTTGCCACTTGAAATGTTCCCTCATGGTATGCAGAACTTCCCCAAAAGAAATATCCTCAGGAGGGGAGGCCGAGGGGATGGAATCCTCTGCATCAGAGTCCTCATAGGTCTGGAAGAGCTCTTCCTGGCCATCAGAGTGGACAGAGTCCTCAGAATCTTCATCTGAAGGAATAGGGTCAGAGGGTTCAACCCGGGGCCTTTTATCAGAAGGAGGCTGGGATCCTCTCTCAGGATGGGCCTGTGAACCTCTAATCATAGAAATTAAGTCAGCAGCCATAGTCATAATTTGTGTCTCTGGAGTAGGCTGAGGTAAGGTTTTAGCAGTAAGATGCTTGGTCTTGCTGGCTGCCTTAGCCCTAGTGTAGGCCTTAATAGACATGGCCATAGGAGGCCTGGCAGCTCCACGTGCAGGAGTGACCTTATCTACAGCAATGGTCTCGGGCATTTCCTCGGTTTCGGTATCCGGAGGAAAATCAATAACTGGCGTCGGAGTTATATCCGGAATCAGAGTTGTCGGTAATGCGGTGTCTTTGGTTCGGAGCGGTGGAAAAACCGTCTCAGGGGGTACCGGAGCACTCGCGGTAGGTTTTGGCGTGGAGTCGGTGGTAGACGCAGGCCGAGGATGTCGGTCCCGGTCTTTTCGTTTCTTGGGAGTTTGCGATGTCGGAAGTTCCGACGGCATTGTATAAGCAAATTTTTTGCCGAAAAAATCTTCAGCGAACTCCGCCCGGCACCTGAGAGTGCGCTTGTTGAAGCGAGCACAGGCTACACAGGCCGAGACGTCGTGGTCTGGGCCAAGGCAAGGAAGACAGTGAGAGTGGAAATCCTTATGAGGTACTTGTTTACCACAAGAAAGACAATTGTTAACTTTTTCAGTAATTTCTGACATCGGCTGAGGCAAGAAAAGGTCCCCAACGGCGTACTTAGCTTTTTTGATGACTTCGGAATCGAAGAATACAGGAGCTGACCGACCGGCACTTGCGAACCGCTTCTGCTTCGGGCACCGCGCGGCAAGAAAGACTGAAGAAAATGGCGTCGGCTGATGCTTATGTACTCCAGCCGCTCTGACGTCGGAGAGAAATGCGACATCAGCCGACGTCGGACCCAGACTTTGGAATCCGGCCGGCGAGGGCTGCCTGAGGCAGGACAACCCATATGTTATGACTGCAGTTGCATTCTTGAAGGACATCAGTTGATCTGCTGTGGCGACCCCTAACGGGAGCAGCCAAAAGAAGAAGATCCATTTGGAAATAGTCTGCTCTGAAATAGCCTTTCCCTCTGCCCCTGCAGCAAATGCCATCAATAGTTGTTCAGATTTTCTTAGAGATTTTGTCCTGTTTAAGTAGAATCTTAATTGTCTGTGTACATCCAATGAATACAGAATCCGCTCACCCTTGTTCTGTGGATTTGGGAAAATGGTTGGCAGATGAATGGTCTGATTAAGGGCCAGACTAGATACCACCTTAGGCATAAAGGATGGATTGGTCCCTAGAGCCACCCTGTCCGGGTAAAAAATAATGAAAGGCTCCACTGCCATAAGAGCCTGTAGTTCTGAAATCCTTCTAGCTGAAGGGACTGCTAAAAGAAAAGCTGTTTTCCAAGAGAGAAATTTTAGGTCTGCAGTAGCAGCGGGCTCAAAAGGAGGTAGAGTCAGTTTTTCCAAAACAAACTTGAGGTCCCATGCAGGAGATACTGCTTTAGCAGAGGATGAGAAAAGAGGGGAGGCTCTGTGTTGTAATGAGCTGAAATGGCAGAGGCATGGATTTTTATGGAAGAGAAAGATAGGTCCTTGTGAATCATCTCAGTTAAGTATTGCAGAATCTGAGGAATATTGGGCATTGCTGTGCTTATTCCTTATGCTTGGTTCCAGGCACCGTATCTTTTCCATTTGTCAGCATAAGATTTCCTAGTACTAGGCCTTCTAGCCTCCAAAATGACATCCATCACAGGTTTGCTGAGACATGTAACAGGTGAAATTAGTTGATTAGCCATACTGCAAGATTCAAAGTTTGGAGCTGAGTGTGCAGAATTTGATAGTTCTGTTGAGACAGTAGGTAAGGTGTCAGACGCAGTTACCACGGAGGAAGGTGTGACACATTGCGCAGGGGCAGGTACCAGTGTTGGCGAGGCCAGTCTGGAGCAATCAAAATCATTTTTGGTTTGTCCTGTCTTGAGTTTTAGTAAGACTTTGGAGAGCAGAGGTAGAGGGGGGAAAGGCATAGACTGATAGTTTTTTCCAGCTGAAAGATAGAGCATCCACTTTCCAAGCATTTTTGTGATGAATTATTGTGCAGAATTTGTCCAACTGATAGTTTTGGGGTGAGGCAAAAAGATCTATGTCTGGGCTCCCCCATTTGCGTGTCAACATGTTCAAAATTTGTGGTTCCAGTTTCCATTTGTGTGGGTCCATAAGATTTCTGCTTAGTTCATCTGCCAGAGTATTTTGCTTTCCTGGCAGGAATTGAGCTTGCAGATGTATTTGATAAGTCAATGCCGTGTTCCACAATGCCATGGCTAGTCTGCAAAGGAGGTAGGAATGTGTACCCCCCTGCTTGTTTATGTACCACATGACTGTGATGTTGTCTGTCTTTATCAGTAGTTGTCCTGGATGAAGGTAGTCCTTGAAGGCTGTCAGAGCATTCTGCACAGTTAGCATCTCTTTCTGATTGATATGCAGGTGCATTTGATTTGGGCTCCATTTGTCCTGAATGCATCTCCCTGCCAGATGCACCCCCCAAGCATAGTCTGATGTGTCTGTAATCAGGGTTTGGGCAGCAGGGGGTGGAATGAATGACAGTCCCTTGTTTTGGTGGCAGGCCTCTGCCCACCATAGGAACTCTAGTTGCAGGCAAGGAATGATAGGAATCACTGTTTCCAGGCTGTGACAATGTTGACTCCATAAGCTTTTTAGGTACCACTGAAGTTTCCTCATATGCAGTCTTGCATATGGAATTAGAAGAATGCAGGAGGCCATGAACCCCAAGGTGTACAGAATTTGTCTTGCTGATAGCTGGGTTTTTGTGGCTACCTGTTTGAAGTAAGTCATTAATCGAATTTGTTTTTCTGGCATAAGGTAAGTCATCTAGGCAGTTGTATTCAAGCTTGCACCCAGGAATGTAATTTTTTGAGAGGGTTTCAGTTGTGATTTCTTTTTGTTTATGGTGTACCCTAGACAAGTTAGAACCCTTTTTACAAACGCCAGATGTTTTAGAAGAGTGTCCTTGTTTTCTGTCCGAATTAGACAATCGTCCGGGTATGGATAAATTTGAATATTTCTTTGCCTGCAAAATCCAATTACTGGTGCCAGGCACTTTGTGAAGACCCTGGATGCAGTAGATAAGCTAAAGGGCAGTGCAGAGAATTGGTAATGCAAGTAGCCTGCTTTGAAGCAGAGGTATCTTCTGCAAGATTCCCTGATTGGGATATGCAGGTAAGCCTATTTTAAGTCTAGAGTTACCAACCAGGCATCCTTGCCTAGCATAGGTAGTAACTGTTGAAGAGTCAGAATCTTGAATTTTGGAATGTCCAGAAATGTATTTAGAATGGATAAGTCCAGAATTGGATACCATGATTTGTCTTTTCTGGGTACCAGGAAAAGTCTTGAATAAAAGCCTTGCCCCTTTTCCTTTTCTGGTACTGGATGAATAGCCCCCATATTCATGAGGGACATAACTAGTTTCTGGGCCTCTGCCCACTGATTTGGAGGCAGATCTGGCCATCCGTTTGGGATTGGCAATGTGTGGAAATGAAATCTGTATCCCTCGGATACTATATTTAAAACCCATTTGTCCTGGGTAATCAGTTGCCAGTTTCGTGCATGAAGTGCCAGTTTTCTTCCCAAAGGAGCGGCCAAAAGATAACTGCTTGGTGATTGTAGTGGAAAGTCATTGAGACTGTTTACCATAAGGAGGTGCCTTGTTGCTTCCAGATTTGGAGGTGGAGGCACCCTATTGCTTTGTTCTAAAAGTTCCTTGCGACTGAAAACTGGAGTCTTTGGAATGTCTGGGTTTGACCTGATCGGCTCTAGTGGGTACTGGAAAGGACCAGTTCTTAGTAGGCCAGTGCCTACTAAACTTGGGTGGCTGCACTTGTAAGAAATCTTTCACAGTTTGCATAGATTTAGCTTTAGCTTCCATCTTTTTCAAAACTTCTTCAGCCTTATTACCAAACAGACTGTCCTGTTGTAAAGGAACATCCAACAATTTTGCTTTAACATGGTCAGGCAGACTTTGCTCCTTGAGCCAAGCATGCCTTCTTATCACAGATCCAGTTACAGCAGCCCTGCAAGAGGCCTCCAAGGAATCAAAACCACATTGCAAAGTACGTTTTCCAACTTGTTCAGCTGAATGTACTAAATCCTGCAACACTTTATTTTCCACAGTCAGAAATCAAAATAATTTTCTGTTTAAGTAAACCCATGACATGCTGTTGATATTTAAGCATATTAAATTGGCAGTTTAAAGCCCTGATTGCCAAGGTTGGAGACGTGTAAACCTTCTTACTCCATCTATCCAGCGCCCTGGAATCTCTATCAGGAGGGGTAGGATTTTTAGCAGTAGAGGCCTTGATGCCCTTGCGACCCAGAGAAATGGTGTCAGGGTCAGCAGTACGGTTTTTGAAAAGGAATTTGTGGGAGTCAGGAACCCTGTAGTATCTGTCTGGCTTACTAGGAGCCAGAGGCAGGGAATCAGGAGTCATACTGGATTCTGAGAAAACATCATCACCAATGTCTCGAACAGGAGGTATAGCCTCTCCCAGTGAAAGTGTTCCCTTAAGGTATGCAGTTTCTCCAAAACAGAAATCCTCAGGGGGAGAAGGGATGGAGTCTTCTGCATCAGAGTCCTCATAAGTGGGTATAGATAATTCCTGATCAGAAGAGGAATCAGAAGAAATAGAAACCTGATCTGAAGATTCATAGTTAGTGCCTTGCCTAGGCCTCTTACCAGGAGGGGGATGGGTACCCCTGATCAAGGTAATTAAATCTTCAGCCATTTTGATCATTTTTTTTTTTTTAGGCATTGGGGCCTGTACACGTGGCCCAGGCGTCGTTTTTTTAGACAGAGAAGAAGTTTTTGGCCTTAGTTTTGAAGATGGCATCGGTTTAATATACAAATCTTTAGGCCTGAAAACACCCCCAGAAGCCGGTGCCTGCTCAGTGGCTCCGGACCCATCTAAGGTAGAGACATCTGCGGGTTCAGTACTTAAAGTATCTCGCGGCATACCAGACTCCTAATGGGTCTCTGTAGAGGCCTGTGAATCAAAAGTAGCAGGTATCAGGGGCTGTGAAAGCACCTCACTGAGTACCAGCGAACTGGCGACTGGCTTAGGAGAAACCTTGTTGTCGGTTTTGGATCTCGACGGTCTGTCTCTGTCTTTTTCTTTGCGTTTTTTGGGTATTCCAGTAGTCGGATTGCTAACCAATGACATTTCTGGATAGTTAAATCTTGAGCCAAAATATTTAGAAGCAAAAATATATCGACATTTAATCGTGCATTGATTAAATTTTGCACAAAACTGACAGCAAGGCACGTTGTGTTCAGGGCCTAGGCAAGGAATACAGTACAAATGAAAATCCTTATGAGATATTTGCTTCCCACAAGTAATACAATTATTAACTTTTACTGACATCGTTAAGGAGCAAGAAAAAGCTTCCCCAACGGGGTACTTAGCTTTTAGTTGAAGACTACGGTTCTGAAACTTGAAAACGAAAATTTCAGGAGTCGGCCGACTTGCACTTGCGAACTGCTTCTGCTTCGGGCACCGCGCAGCAAGAAAGACTGATGTAATGGCGTCGGCTGCATATTTTATACCCCTGATGACCTGACGTCATGGAAGAAGGGACAGCAACAGATGCAGGACCCAAGACTTTGTTAATCAGGCCGACTGAGGGTAACCTGCCAGCAGATTACCCAAATGTAATGACTGCAACAGTGAAACACGAAGAACATCTGCCATGGTTCTGAGAGCCATAGACGGTGCCGTAGAAAAAACAGAACCAGTCTAAGGATCTCTGAACCGACAGCCAAGTCTTGGTCCCGTGTGGATGACGGTTCTGAAGTAGCCAAAGACCACGGAGTAGACGAGGTCCACCATCGGCACCGAGGCAGTTGGCACCAGGAGCGTCGAAGCAATGGGCTACAAGACCTGGGAGGAGATTGAAGGAGGAACATATGTAGGAGTCCTGGGAGAATAAGCATTGGCTCCAGGAAGGGGGGGGGGTCTGTGAGGGTTTTTCATAGCTTAGTACTAGGCTAACAGCCCTCATGGGCCATTTTAAGCCTAGCCAATTACCCCATGCGAGGTTCAAACTCTGCACCTTGTGCGTCTAAGGTAAGCACCTTAACCATTACACCAATCTCCCATACAGGGTACAGGAATGCCTCTGGCTGCCAAAAGCTGATCCACTAATCTGACTACATCCATTTCTGAGAGATTTCTGGAGGAACGGATTGACAATTCTGAAGGGGACTCTGGTCTGTCCACATTGGACTCAGCTGCTGACCCAAAAAGGGGGTCTATTGAAGGGGAATATCTAGTCCAGGGAATATTTAAAACATTGACCTTCAGCACCATGGTCTGTTAGATAGAAGGAGAAAATAGAACCGAATGTGTGGATATAACTACTGTCGGTGCTGAAGAGGTCATCGGCGCCAAAGTCGTGGTTAGTGACGAAGTGGTTTAAGGTGGTTCAGTAGTATATGGCACCAATGCTGATTTAGTTGTCTTCAGTGCCAGAGCAGTAACTGGTGACATTTTAGGTTATTTTTGCCTTCAGTTCCGAAGAGACTGTCGGGAACCTGGGATTGTTGTGATTTTGAGTTATGTACCTTCAGGGAAGATTGTACCAAATGGCTGTATTATTTAGTCTCAGACTTTGGAGATTTTGAAGTCTCCGCCTCAGATACAACTTCACCAAAAGGATATTTTAATAAACCTTTTAGAATTAATTTATTTCGTCTCTCTGCAAGAGTTCAGGCACTTAAGCCCTTACAGATATTACAAGGAATTCCCAAGTGAGGGACACCTAGACAGTAGCTGCAAGAAGGATGCCCATCAGAGTCGGGCATCTTTCTGCCACAGTCCTTACACTGTTTAAACGCAGAGGTTCCTTTCTGTTTCACTGCCATGTTGTCAATTAGTGACGCAGAACATGCACACATGCGTGTGCTCGTAGAAGAGGGGAGAAAGAAGAACAATTAAATATATATATTTTTTTAAAGGCTATACCAACTATGGTATCAGAAGAATACCCAAACAAGTAAGGGAAAGGAAAGAAAAGCAGAAGAAAAAATTCCAACGATGGTATTAAAGATTACCAATGTTAAGAGGTAAGAGAAAGCCTATTACTAACAATCTTAAAGAGAATTACCGTAAGGTAAAAAAGAAGGTGGAAAGCTCTAAAAAGGGTCACTCACTCAAAAAGGTATCAACGACACAAACTAGTAATGACTTTAAAGGTTTTAAACTATTATAATTACAGCACGAAGAAACTTTTAGGCACTTAGCTGAGAGCATCGGCTGACGCGTCCAGTTTTCTAAGTGGCTAACAACATCTGGGGTAAACAGAAGACAGGTAGTATGGGTAGAGCTTTAGCTCCAGAGTTTTTGGCTGGTGCAAGCTTTGTATAACAGTCGAGTCGGTCCCGAAGGATCGGAACCCTATCCGTCAATCAAGAATAAATAAAGACTGACATCAGATAGACAGTTTTCCAAGACAAAAACTTGAGATCACAGGAACTGGCAGGTTTAAAAGGGCTCCTAGTGAGGTCCCAAGGAGGCAAAGGGTCCTTACTTGGAAGATGAAGAAGGAAGACCCCTTTCATAAATGCCTTACAAAGCCTAGATGAAAAAGTAGCTTTGGAGCTCATGTGAAAATAAGAAAACACCACCAACTGAAGCTTAATAGCGGAAAAAGTTGTTCCCTCATGAAAAGGGGGGGGGGGGGCAAAAACAAATGTATATCCATGACAGAGGCAGAAAAAGGGTCCAGGTTCCTGCTCCTGGTCCAACTCAAAAACATTTTACATTTACTGTTGTATAGTTTTCTGGCAAAAGTTTTTTGGGAGGCCAAAATGATGCATTTGAAGGGGGACGCTAGCCTGGACTCTCTAATTATCATTGGAATTGGAGAAACCAAGTGGTTAGGCGAAGGGTTCGAAGGTTCAATAGAGGAAGCCTCAGTAGGTGGGAAATCAGATCCTGATGGGGATTGAATATCCATGGCGGACACTTCAAATGAGACCTGATAAAGGGGGAACCATGGCTGACAAGGACAGATAGGGGTAATGAGAGTCAGAGATGCCCTCAGGCAATGAGATTTCTGCAGGATCTTGGGTATTAAGAGGACTGGAGGGTAAGCGTAGAGGAGACCGAGAGGCCAATCATGGACTAAAGCTCCCCTTGGGGACTCCCCCTGAGGAGGGATCAAGGGGAAATACCTGCCGCACTTGTGGTTGATTGGAGAGGCAAAAAGGTCGCAGCAAGGCTGACCCCACCAGCTGAAAATCTGATTTGCCACTGAAGGAATGAGGGACCACTCATGAGGACTCAAGACTGATCTGCTTCCCCCCTGCTGTCGCACAAGTTAGAATCCCCCAGTAAGTGCATTGCAATAAGGAAGTTGCCAGAGGACATAGCTCATTCCCACACTCTCATGGCCTCTCTGCACAACAGGTAAGAGCGTGTTTCCCTTTGTTTGTTGACATACCAGACAACTGACATATGCTCTGTCTGAACTGCAATCATCCCTGGAGGAAGGCAGACATGGAAGGCTTGCAACGATAGGAGACCTGCCCTCATCTCTAGGATGTTTATATGCAAATTGGTCTCTACTGGGGACCATGTGCCTTGGACGGTCTTCCTCCGAAAATGCCATTCCACCCCACCCAGGAGAGAGGTGTCCATGGTTACAGTGGCTGGGGGAGAGAAAAAAGCCTGCCTAAGGAGAGATCCTGCAACTGAAGCCACCACTGGAGGTGACATCTGCACACAGGTGTCAGTTTTATGGTCATAGACAGAGGATGAAGAAGAGCTGACCATTGGCTTGCTAAGGTCCATTGTAACACCCACATGTGGTACCTGGCCAGAGGAACCAGGAGAATGACTAAAGCCATTGGAACGGAGAGCCTGAAGAACTATCAGAACTGGGTGCCAAAAATTTAAGTGACTCATTCCCGTATGAGCTGAATGCAAATGCAGAAAGTACAGTTGTGTACATTTACCATAAATGTAGATGTTCGCGTGTATTCACTGTTGCAGTCATCACATTGGATTATGCCTGCCAGGGTAGCCCTCGGCCGGCCCGAAAACCAAGAGGCTTAGTATTTCTGAGTTGGTTGCTCTCGCTTCAGGACTGACATCAGGTCGTCAGTAGTATAAAGTAAGGCAGTCAACGCCATTACATCAGTTTTTCTTGCCCTAACCTGCCAGGAGCCCCCAAGTAGGAGCCAGGTTCTGGTGGAAGAACACTACCAGTAGAAAGTAAATACCAATATATCCCTTGTAAGGAAAGAGAAAAAAAGGGGGATGGAGGGAGGGAAACCAGGACTGCAACAGTGAATACACTCAAACATCTACATTTATGGTAAGTGTACACAACTGTACTATGTTCGTCGTGTTAAACTGTTGCAGTCATCACATTTGGGTTGATTCCCAAAGCTGAGGAAATGGGTGGAGGCAGTTAAGAAAACTAGGGGCTGGCTAGCATGCCCTGCAAGACTGCAGAGGCAAACCCTGCCCTGGATTTGGAGAAGAGAGGCAGGTGGTAATGTTTGGTAAAAGTGTGAACAGATGTCCAGGTGGCAGCCTCCAGGATGTCTCTGGTGGGGACTCCTCTGAGGAAAGCTGCAGAGGTGGATGCTGCTCTGGTGGAGTGAGTCCTGACCCCCTTGGGGGGAGGCTTTCCATGTTGTTTGTAGCAGAAATGGATGCAGTGTGCTATCCATTTGGAAATGGTTTGTTTGGAGATGGCTTTGCCTTCTGCCCCGTAGCAAAACTAACCAGCAATTGATTAGACTTTCTGAAGGATTTAGTCCTGTCTAGATAGAATCTGAGCTGTCTGTGAAAATCAAAAGAGTGCAGGATATTTTCCCACTTGTTCTGGGGATTAGGAAAAAAGGTGGGCAAATGAATGGACTGGCTGAGAGCCACACTGGACACTGCCTTAGGTATGAAGGATGGGTTAGCCTGTCAGCATGGAAGATGATGAAGGGCGCCACAGCTATGAGCGCTTGCAGGTCGGAGACTCTTCTTGCTGAAGTGATGGTCAGAATGAAAACAGTCTTCCAGGAGATAAATTTTAGCTCTGCAGAAGAGGCTGGTTTGAAAGGGGGCAGGGTGAGCTTTTCCAACACAAAGTTAAGGAGGTCCCAAGCTGGGGTTGGTGCTCTTCTGAGTGGCCTTAAGTTGCTAGCCTCTCTTAGGAACTGTCTGATCAAAGGGTGTGAGAAAAGGGGCTTGCTCAGTGGGGAAATGAGTAGAGATAGCAGAGGCATGAATTTTACAGAGAAGAAAAGAAAGGCCATTGTGTAGTAGGTCAGCTAAGTAATCCAGGATGAAAGGGAGGGAAGGCTGTGCCGTATTGGCACCGTTAGCCTGGATCCAGGTGCAGAACCTTTTCATTTGTCAGCATATGACTTTCTAGTGCTAGGGCATCTGCCCTCGCATATAACATCTAAAACCTGTTTACTGAGGTTGGCAGAATGATCCGGGGTTAGGGAAGAAGCCAAGCTGCCAAACTGAGTGTCTGCAGTTGGGGATGCATGAATTCCCCTTCCCTCTGGGTCAGGAGGTTTGGAATCTGAGGAAGATGCCAAGGTGGCAGTGGGGACAGGCTGTGCAGCAAGGGGTACCAGTGCTGGTGAGGCCAGTCTGGAGCTATAAGAAATGTCATTGGTTTTCCTCCTTTATTTTGAGTAGTACCCTGGGGATGAGAGGTAGTGGAGGAAAGGCATAGACCGATAGATTGACCCAGGGGAAGGACAGGGCACCCACTTTCCAAGCCATGCGGTGATGCACCTTGGTGCAGAGTTTGCTGAGCTGATGCTTGGTGTGGGAGGCAAACAGCTCGACCTTTGGGGTGCCCCATTTCTGAGTTATTAGGGTGAAGGTTCTTCTGTTGAGCTGCCACTTGTGTGGGTCCAGAAGATTTCTGCTTAATTGGTGTGCCAGAGAGTTGAGAGGACCAGGTAGGAATTGTGCTAACAGGTGCAGTTGCATGGCAGAGGCTGTGTGTCAAAGGGTCATGGCCAGCCTGCATAGGGGGTAGGAGTGAGTCCCTCCCTGCTTGTTGATATACCACATCACAGTGGTGTTGTCTGTTTTGATCAGGAGAGCCCCTGGGGAGAGAAGGGGCTTGAAAGCTATCAAGGTGTGCAGGACAGCCATCATCTGTTTTTGGCTGATGTGCAGAGGGATTTGCTGTGGGCTTCATTGGCCCTGTATGCACCTTCCGTCCAGGTGTGCACCCCAAGCATAGTCTGATGCATCTGTGGTGAGGGTCTGGGTGGCAGGGGTAGTGACTAAGGTAGTCCCTTGTTCTGGGAGCATGCTGTTGCCCACCAAAGAAAATATTTTCTGAGGCAAGGAATTATAGGTATAAGAGTCTCCAGGTCTTCACAGTGTTGCCACCAAAGGCTTTTTATGTACCACTGAAGATTCCTCAGATGCAGTCTGGCATATGGACTGAGTAGTATGCAAGATGCCATGAACCCCAGCTTGCAGGATCTTCCTTGCAAATAACTGGGGTCTGGTGGCTAGTTGAGAGAAATAGGCTGTCAGGAAAATTTGTTTTTCTGGTGTAAGGAATGCCGTCTGGGATGCTGTGTCCAGGCTTGCTCCCAGGAAGATAATCCTTTGGGTGGGCACCTGTTTGGATTTCTTTTCTTTGATTGTGTACCCTAGGGAGGCTAGTAGGGTCTTTACAAAGGCCAGGTGGTTGAGCAGCTTTTGCTGGCTGGCTGAATAAGGCAGACGTCTAAGTATGGGTAAATCTGGATATTCCTTTGTCTGCAAAAGGCAATGGTCGGAGCCAGACATTTTGTAAAAACTCTGGGAGCAGTACATAAGCCAAAGGGAAGCACAGAGAACTGAAAGTGTTGAGATCCTGAAATGGAGATATTTCCTGCATGACTCCCTTATAGGAATGTGGAGGTAGGCCTCTTTTAGATCTAGGGTGGCTAGCCAAGCATCCTTGGAGAGCATGGATAGCAGCCACTGCATTCTGAATTTTGGGATCACCAGGAAGATGTTTAAAATGGATAGATAGAGGATGGGGAGCAAGGTGCCCTCTTTTCTGAGCACCAGAAAAAGTCTGGAGTAAAACCTTGGCCTATCTGTTCTGCAGGAATGTGCTCTACTGCCCTCATACAAAGCAGGGAAAGGATTTGCTTTTGAGCCTCTGTCTACTGGTTTGGAGGTAGATCTGGGGACCCTTTTGAGGTTGGAAGGGCGTGGAAGGAAAGTTTGTATCCCTGAGACACTATGTTGAGAACCCAGTGGTTGTTGGTAATGGTGGCCCAGGTGCTTGCATGAAAGGAGAGTTTTTCTCTAGGGGTAAATGAAGGTGGGCAGAGGGGAGTCATTGTGAGTTCTTGTCATAAGGGGGTGGATTAGAACTCCCTGGTTTTGAAGTGGAGGTAGTCCACTGCTTAGATATCTGCATTCCCTGTGGCTGCTGTCTGGGGGGGGTCTGGTTCCCCAGAGCCTGGGCTGGACTGGACTGGACTGGCTTAGTGGGAGCAGGAAAGGACCAGTGCTTGGTGGAACAATGCCTGCTGAACCTGGGTGGCTGGACCTGTAAGAAATTCTTAACTGTCTGCATAGATTTTGCTTTTTCTTCCATATTTCTTAAGACCTCTTCTGCTTTAGTGCCAAATAAGTTGTCTTTGTGCAAGGGGCCATCCAACAATTTAGATTTGACATGGTCTGGCAGGGGCTGTTCCTTAAGCCATGCAAGCCTTCTAATGACAGAGCCAGTGACTGTTGCATTGCAAGAAGCTTCTAGGGCGTCAATACCACAGTGCAAGGTGTGTTTAGTTACTTGACTTGCAGAATGCGTTAACTCTTGTAACTCTTTAGACAATACACAAGCAGGAAAGGAAGGAATGTTTTGCTTGAGGAATTCAAGGGTATGTTGCTGAAATTTCAGCATATGGAACTGACAATTTAGTACCCTGATAACAAGAGTAGCTGAGGTGTATACGTTTTTACCCTATCTGTCTTGTACTTGGGGAATCCCTATCTGAGGGGATGAGATTCTTAGCAGAGGTTACCTTTAATCCCTTTAGACCCTTGAGAAATTACCTCGGTCAGCAGAAGGATTTTTAAAAAGAAAATTGTGTGAGTCAGGAACTCTATAGTACCTGTCTGGTTTTCTGGGTGCAGGAGGGAGGGTGTTAGGAGTCAAGCTGGATTCCAGGAAAACATCCTCCACAACATCCAGTACTGGGGGAGGGGGGGGGGGTGGCAAAGGGTTTGTGCTGTGGAAGATCTAAGAATTCCCAGAGTCTCTTTTTAGACTGAGGGTAGTCTTGACTCTGCCATTGGAAATGCTCCTGTAAGGTATGAAGGTTTTCCCCAAAGGAAAAATCCTCTGTGGAAGAGGCTGAAGGGATGGAATCCTCTGCATCAAAATTCTCATAAGGGGTTGCATTTCTTCATATTCAGATTAGAGTCATCTGACTCTTGTTCAGACAAAACTACATGGGACAGATCTCTTTCTTTTGGAGGGGGTAGCTTGGCTTCCCCTGATCAGCATGACAAGGTCTTCCGCCATTTTAAGCATTTTCGACTGAGGCTAGGAAGCAGGTGCCTGAGACTGGATCATCGGTTTCTTGGGTGTGGGTCGTACCCTGGGCCTAAGAAACTCAGTCGTTTTTAGAAAGAGCAGTCAGAAAGAGAGAAGAAGTTTGTTGTTGTGAGAATTGAATTGGTGTGCAGTGCCTGTGCGGTGCCTGCTCAGTGGCTACGGGCCCATCCAAGGTAGAGACGATCGCAGGATCCTTATTTGAAGAATAGTTTTATGGCATACCGGACTTTGAAAGGGTCTCGGTAGCGACCTGTGAATCCACAAAAGCGGACATAAGGGGCTACGAAAGCTCCTCACGGAGGACCGGAGAACTGATAACTAGCTTAATGGAAGTGTAGTCGGTAGGTTTGGATCTGTATGGTCTGTCTCTGTCTTTATCTTTATGTTTTTTCAGAAGATCTGCTGTCACAGATGGCTTACCAAAGCCATATTGGAATTCGAAGACTATAAGCGAAAATATCTAGCTACAATAATGGCCTGACGGATAGTTCAGGTGTTGAACAAAGCACGGAATTGACAATGGAGGACGTCGTGGTCTGGGCCTAAACAAGTGACGCAGTAAGAATGAAAGTCTTGGTGTGGTATTGCTTTCCATAGGCGAGACAATTATAAATTTTTTCTGACATCGGTTAGTGCAAAAAAAAAAAAAAATGGATCCCCAACAGGGTACTTAACTTTAGAAGACTTCACCTTCAATTCGGTACACAAAACTCAGGTAGCGGCCGACCGGCACTTGTGCGAACGGCTTCTGCTTCGGGCTCCACGGCAAGAAAGACTGATGTAATGGCATTGGCTGCCTTACTTTATGCTAATGACGAAATACTAAGTCTCTGGTATTCGGGCCGGCCGAGGGCTACCCTGGCAGGGATAACCCAAATGTGATGACTGCAACAGTGAAACACGAAGAACATCTGCAATCTCCGACATGGAGTCCAGCTGAACTCCTATAAACTCCAACAGTCATGTGGGAATGAGCATGGATTTTGCCAGGTTGACAGTTATACCCAGCTGATGGAAGAGGGTAAGAAGGTATTGAATTGCCTGAGTTAGTCAATGCCTCAAAAGTGCTATGAGGAGCCAATCATCGAGGTACAGAAAGACCTGGAACCCCTGCAGACGCAGGTGAGCCTCTACCACTGCCATGTATTTGGTAAACACCCGGGGGGCCATGGTGAGACTGAAGGGTAGGGTTCTGAACTGATAATGATTGGCCCACAACCAGAAGCAAAGATGTCTCCTGGAATATCTGTCTATCTTCATGTGATAGTAGGTGTCCTGGAGATCTACTGAGCACATCAATTGTCCCTGCATAACAGTGGCAGAATGGACTGAGCAGTGACCATTCGGAACTTTGACTTCTTGACTGAAAGATTGAGCTCACTAAGATCCATAATAGGATGAAGGTCCCCCATCTTTTTTGGCACTCAAAAGAAGCAAGAGTAAGTGCTGGATACTCTCTGCCCTGCTGGAACCTCTTGAATGGCTCTTTTTTAAAGAAGTTGTTGAACTTCTTTGAAAGCCAACTCCCTCTGACTGAGTGGAATGTCGGGGAGATAACTTCTGACTGGAGGGGGTACTGAAAAGGGAATGAAGGAGCCCCTGGAAACAATGTTTATCACCCACTGATCTGAACTGATTTCTGTCTAGGCTAGTGGGTGTAGGAAAAACTACCCCCAACTGCCTCCAGGGCAGAGCAGCCAGGCAATGCTTCAGGAGAACTGAAAGGGCTGCTCTGAGAAAGGTTCTCTGGAACTATGATTTTGCGAATCCACCCCCTGCTACGGGGGCATCATCGTTCATTGAAACCTCTACCCCTGCCTCTGGACGAGGATTTGTCCAGAGCATTTTGAAAGGGAGACTGCACCTTATGGAATCACATCTTTCCAGTTCCCCATCAGGTCTTCAAGAAGGACCTCTGGGGAGCTGAAAAAGTACAGTTTTGTACTTACCATAAATGTAGATGTTCGAGTGTTCACCCTGTTGCAGTCATCACACTTGGGTTATTCTGTTGTCAGGCGGTCCCCGCAGTCGGTCAGATTTCCAAAGTCTTGGTCCGACATCGGTTGCTGTCGCCTCAACCCTGACGTCAGTGCTCCAGGGGTACATATATTGCAACCGACGCCATTTTCTTCAGTTTTTCTTGCCCCAGATGTCAGGTGCCCCCCAAAAGGGTGATCCAAATTAGTACCAAAAAGTGAGAACACTGTACGGACACAAAAACCCTTCAGCTATAAGCAAATACATCAGTAAGGCATAGCAAAGATTTAGCCAGTAGATCAGAGGGGTTGGAGGGAGGGTAACCTGGACTGCAGCAGGGTGAACACTCTAACATCTACATTTATGGTAGGTACAAAACTGTACTATGTTCATCGTGTTACCCTGCTGCAGTCATCACACTTGGGTTGAGTCCCAAAGCTAAGGTAGGGTGGAGGCATTATAGAGGGTTAGAGGAGGCAATGAGGCCCTGCAGAACTGCAGTGGTGAAGCCTTCCCTGGACTTAGAATAAAGAGGTAAGTGATAGTGTTTGGTGAAGGTGTGTACGGAACTCCAAGTTGCAGCTTCTAAAATTTCCTTGGTAGGAACCCCCCTGAAAAAAGCAGTAGCGGTAGCTGTTGCCCTGGTAGAGTGGGCTCTAATGGTAGGATGAACTGGTTTCCCATGATGGGTATAGCAGAATCGTATGCAATGGCCTATCCATTTAGAAATGGTTTGCTTGGAAATGACCCTCCCTTGAGAAGCTGTAGCATAGGAAACAAAGAGTGGTCAGTTTTTCTGAAAGCCTTAGTTTTATCCAAGTAATATCGAAGCTGCCTGTGAATGTCCAAGGAATGTAGGAGTATCTCACCTTTGTTCTGTGGATCGGGGAAGAAAGTGGGTAGATGGATGGTTTGATTTAAAGCTACACTGGAAACCACCTTAGGCATGAAAAAAGGATTAGTTCGTAGAGAAACTCTGTCTTGATGAAAAATGAGGAAAGGTTCCACCTCCATAAGTTCCTGTAATTCTGAAACTCTCCTAGCAGAAGTTATTGCCAGGAGCAGGGCGGTCTTCCAAGATAGGAACTGAAGGTCTGCAGAAAAAGCTGGTTCAAAGGGAGGTAATGTTAGTTTTTCCAGAACAAAGTTGAGGTCCCATGTTGGTGTAGGAGCTCTTCTAGGTGGTCTAATGTTTTTTGTCCCTCTGAGGAACTGCCTTAGAAGTGGGTTTGAAAATAAAGGTGGATTTGTGTCGTAGTGAGCTGAAATAGCTGAAGCATGGATTTTAATTGAGGAGAAGGAAAGTCCTTTATGCAACATCTCAGCTAAATACTGCAGAATGTGAGGCATATGAGGCTGAGTTGTGTCTTGGCCTTTAGCTTGGTTCCAAGCCGAAAACCTTTTCCATTTGTCCGAGTAAGCCTTCCTGGTGCTTGGCCTCCTGGCTTCTAGAATAACATCCAGTACTGCTTGTGATAAAGGGGCTGGTTGGCTGCTTAATTGATTTGCCATGCAGCCAGGTTTAAGGTTTTGATCTGGCTGTGTAGAATCTGCTTGGCTTGCTGTGTGAGCAAATGAGGTATTTGAGGCAATATCCATGGTGGGCTGTGAGCCATATTCTTCAATAGCGGGTACCAGTGCTGGCGTGGCCAGTCTGGGGCTATGAGAATCATTCGAGGTTTCTCCTTTTTGACCTTCAAAAGTACCTTTGTGAGAAGAGGTAATGGAGGAAAGGCATATGTTGTCAGGTTTTTCCAACTGAAGGAGAGAGCATCCACTTTCCAAGCTTGATGGTGGAATGTTCTTGTACAAAATTTTGTCAGCTGGTAGTTTTGAGGACTGGCAAACAGGTCTATATTTGGTAGGCCCCATCTTTGAGTTATCATTGCAAATATTTGTGGGTCTAGCTTCCATTCGTGGGGATCCTTGATGTTTCTGCTTAGGTTGTCTGCCAATGTGTTTTTCTGTCCTGGCAGGAAGTGAGCTTGTACCTGAACTTGGTAGGTCAGAGCTGTGTTCCATAAGATCATTGCTTGCCTGCAAAGAGGGTAGGAATGTGTGCCCCCTTGTTTGTTTATGTACCACATTACTGTGGTGTTGTCCGTCTTTATTGCCAGTTGTCCAGGCTGTAGTAGATCCTTGAAGGCTGTCAGAGCTTTCTGTACAGCTAGCATCACTTTTTGGTTTATGTGCAGTTTTCTTTGTTCTGCAGTCCATAGGCCTTGAATGCATTGCCCTGCCATGTGAGCCCCCCAGGCATAGTCTGAAGCATCTGTTGTGGTAGTTTGCCTGGGTGGGGGCAAGGTGAAAGGCTGACCCTTGTTGAGGTGACATGCCTGTGCCCACCATAGAAATTATTGTTGAAGGCAGGGAATGAGAGATATCACTGTGTCCAAGTTGTGGCTGTGTTGAGACCATATGCTTTTTAAGCACCATTGTAATTTCCTCATATGCAGTTTTGCA
Source organism: Protopterus annectens (assembly GCF_019279795.1). Taxonomy (NCBI): domain Eukaryota; kingdom Metazoa; phylum Chordata; order Ceratodontiformes; family Protopteridae; genus Protopterus; species Protopterus annectens. The sequence goes on from NC_056735.1 coordinate 161,428,760, forward strand.
AATGGTATTATCAGAATGCAAGATGCCATGAAGCCCAAAGCCTGCAGAATTTTTCTTGCAGTTAATTGGGTCTTTGTTGCCATTGTCTTGAAATATTGAGTCAGTTGTAATTGCTTGTCTGGTGTAAGGTAAGCCTTCTGGGCCGTTGTGTCCAACCCAGGAATGTCATTTTTTGTGAGGGTACTAGTTTTGACTTCTTTTTATTTACTGTGTACCCCAGACAATGTAGTAGATGCTTCACAAAAGCCAGATGTTGTATGAAAATGTCTTTTCTTTCTGCTTGGATGAGGCAGTCGTCCAGGTATGGATATATTTGAATTCCTCTTTGTCTGCAGTATGCAATTACTGGTGCCAGGCATTTTGTGAATACTCTGGGCACAGTAGATAAGCCAAAGGGCAGTGCAGAGAATTGATAATGGGTCAAACCTGCAATGAAACAGAGGTATCTTCTGCAACTCTGTCTGATAAGGACATGCAGGTATGCCTCCTTGAGGTCCAATGTTACCAGCCATGCTTCCTTGCCCAACATGGGAAGTAGCTGCTGTAGTGTTAGCATCTTGAATTTGGGAACTTGTAAGTGTTTAGAATTGAAAGGTCCAGAATTGGTCTCCAAGCATTTTCTTTCCTGGGTACTAGGAAGAGTCTTGAGTAAAATCCTTGGCCTTGCTCTTGAGTTGGTACCCTTTGAATGGCTCTCATGGCCATGAGAGCTGTAATTTGTTTTTGAGCCTCTGCCCTTTGATTTTGTGGCAGGTTTGGCATTCCTCTTTTTATTGGCAAGGTGTGAAAGTGGAATCTGTATCCTCGTAAAATTATGTCTAGGACCCATTTGTCCTTTGTGACCATGTGCCAGTTGTCTACAAATAGTGCTAGCTTTCCCCCCAGGGGGGGCTGACAAAAGAGCTTTGTTTGGCCAGCTGAGGTGCAAGTCATTGAGTTTGCCTTCTGGTGGTTTGAGACCTGTCTTCTCCTCCCTTCTGGGTTGGAGTGGCCCATTGGCGAGGTTTATACTGAGCTTGTGGTTGTCCTCTGCCCCTTGGGTGCCTGTATTTACCCCTCTGAGGCCTGTCGGTGGCTGGAAAGGACCAATATTTGGTTGGCCAGTTTCTGCTGAAGCGAGAGGGTTGTACCTGTAAGAAATCTTTGACTGTCTGCATTGATTTTGCCTTATCTTCCATTTTCTTTAAAACTTCTTCTGCTTTAACACCAAAAAGAACTTCCTGCTGCAAGGGAGCATCTAGTAGTTTTGCTTTAACATGTTCAGGCAGACTTTGTTCCTTTAACCAGGCATGCCTATGTATAACTGATCCAGTGACAGCTGCTCTGCAAGAGGCCTTCAAAGAATCAAACCCACACTGTAAGGTATGTTTGCCCACCTGCTCGGTGGCGTGCAGCAAATCCTGTACTTCTTTCAATTCAGTTTGTTGAGGAAGGGTTGTTATCTTTTGTTTTAACTGAGAAATCAGAAATTGCTGATACTTGAGCATATGAAATTGACAGTTTAGAGCTCTCATAGCTAAAGTGGCTGAGGTGTAAACTTTTTTCCCCCATCTGTCTAGTGCTCTTGAATCCCTTTCAGAAGGTACGGGATTTTTAGCCATGGAAGCCTTAGCCCCCTTGGGACCCTGGGAGATAGTCTCTGGGTCAGCAACTGGGCTTTTGTAAAGAAATTTATGGGAATCAGGTACTCTGTAGTATCTGTCAGGCTTGGCCGGGGGGGCAGGAGGCAGAGAGTCAGGGTTGAAACTGGATTCTAAATAGACATCATCCACAATGTTCAAAACAGGAGGGATGGCTAGAGGTCTGTGTTGGGGGAGTAAAAGAAACTCTCTGAGCCTTTTCTTGGAATCAGAGTAATCCTGACCTTCCCAGTGAAAATGTTCCCTCATAGTGTGTAAAGTTTCCCCAAAAGAGTAGTCTTCTGGAGGGGAAGCTGAGGGAATAGAGTCCTCAGCATCAGAATCTTCATAAGGAGAGAAGGAATAGTCTTGGTCTTCAGAGGAATCCGAAGAAATAGACAATAGTTCAGAGGAAGCAGATTCTTCCTCCTGTCTAGGCCTTTTGTCAGGAGGAGGCTGAGAACCCCTGATAAGAGAAATCAGATCTTCAGCCATCTTGAGCATCTGTTTCTTAGGCATAGGGCCTTGAACAGGAGACTGAAGTGAAGCCTTTTTCGATTTGGAAGGAGTCTTCGATTTGGAAAACGTTTTGACTGTAAGAGTCGTCGGTCTGAAAACGCCTTCAGAAGGCGATGGTGTTTCAGAAGTACCGACATCCTTGGGAGGTAAATCGTCGGTAGGGCCTGAAGTAAAAGGCTGCATCGGCCTAGTACATTCCGTCAAAATATCCATAGCAGTCTCAGTTTCCTGAAGTGCGGTAGTCAGAGGTTGCGTCAGAGCCTCACTGATAACCGAAGGACCGGAGACCGGATCAACCGAGGACTCGGAAACGTGCTTAGGCCTGGGCTGTCGGTCTTTATCCCTGCGGTTTTTTGTGCACGCCGGTAGTCGGTAGCTCCAACGGCATGTTATAATTAAATTTTCCTGCCAAAAAAGTGTTGTGCGAAATCAAATCGTCTTTTAATAGTACGTTTATTAAATCTAGCACAAAAACGACAAGAAGTGACGTTGTGGTCAGGGCCTGCAATAAGAATGAAAATCCTTATGAGGTATTTGCTTCCCACAAGAAATACAATTGTTAACTTTTTCTGACATCGGTCTGAGGCAAGAAAAGTTTCCCCAACGGGGTACTTAGCTTTATAGAAGACTTCGGTTTGAAATTCGAATTCGAAAATCTCAGGAGTCGACCGACCGGCACTTGCAAACTGCTTCTGCTTCGGGCACCGCGCGGCAAGACAGACTGGAGAAAATGGCGTTGGTTGCAATTTATGTACCCCTGGTGCACTGACGTCAGGGATGTGGCGACAGCAATGGACGTCGGACCAAGACTTTGGAAATCCGGCTGACTGCGGGACCGCCTGACGACAAGATAACTCAAGTGTGATGACTGCAACAGGGTAACACGATGAGCATCATGATTCCTATCACAGAGTCTTCCCTTCTTGCTCGCTGCGGGTCAAAGTGTCCTTCATGGAAGGTCAAAGAGTGAAACCATCGAAGGGGTCATTAGTAAATGATGTCTTAAAGGGTTCCGCGAACCACGCACAAGTGAAGCCAGTCATGACGCTGCAAGGCAATGCCCATGCCAGCCTCTCAAGAGGAAGCCTCTGCAGTGTTGGAGATTAGCCTCATACAGGAATTCATCACACAGGTCACAGTGGCAAACTTGGGAGATACCTGCTTGAGGTTCTTCGCCGGCAATAACACTGCAAGGGAGGTGGAGAGCTCTCGAGCTGAATCACTTTGGAGGAGGACAGAATGTGCCAAATAGTTAGTTGCCCTTAGTCCAAAGGCAGCTGAGATGTACACTTGCTTCCCAAAATGGTCTATCGCCTGAGACTCCCTGTTCGAGGGATGGATCTTGGAGCTCTGCTAGCTCCTTCTTCATGGTGGCGGCAACCTTGACGGCATCAACTGGAACACCCTTACTCCAGAATAAGCGATTCACGGGGGGGGGGGGGGGCTAAGAAACTTATCAGTCCTCTTAGGAACAGACTCCACCGTGTCCACCAGGCCCTGCTGGTGATCAGATCCACTAACTCGTCAGGTGGGGCAGACACCCAGGAGGTAGACGGGCCTGTCCTGAAGGCCTTCAGAAATACAGACTTCTCCGAAGATGGGGGGGGGGGTTGGTGAGACTAGCCACCCTTTTGTTTTAGGAGATCAGGGAGGTCTCCAAAGGAGACCCCACCCCTGTGGAGCTGGTGTCGACCACTCAGGCACTGGGCTCACTCCGCTCTGTGGGTGAAGGAACAGAATAAGTCAGGGACACCAGCAGGAGCGAGAAAAGAGAGATACTTGGCCTCGTCGGAATCTGGCCACAAACTTCCTGGTCCCTGGAACCCAAACCCATATGGGTTGGAAGAAGAGAATGAGAAGCAGGAGGGGAAGAGGCTCCCCTGGCCAGATGGGTAGGAGAAGCTAGGATATCCAGCTCTATCTGGGCCTTGAGAAAATTCATCATCCTGTCCATGTCTGTGGGTAGAAGACTCCTCGATAACCTAGAGGAGGAAGAAGAGTGAGTGGACTTGGAAGGAGACCTTCCTGACCTACTGCTAGGCTCTGGGGAATGGATCCGATGCCTCAGTGCAGACGGTGCTCTCTGGTTGGAGGTGGAAGGGACTGCAGGTTACTCCCAAGATAATGACTGGATACAAAGGACCTGTCTGATATGAAGTCGTTGATGGCTCAGCGAACAGAACCTATGAACAGTTCTGATCCGGAGCTGACCCTACTTTGGTCAGATTCAAGGGCATCTGAACTGGAGAGGACCTGGAAACGACCGAAGGCTCCTCAGCTCAGCTCCGAAGACCTCAGATCCCAGGTAGACTGGGCTGGGATTGGATCCAGGGACCTAGGATCCGACAGCCATAGTTTCTTGGCAAGAACTGGCAAGGAAGGGGTCTTCCTCTTCTGCTCTGAAAAGGAAGCCTTAGAGGGGTAAACAAAGGAGCCCCGTTGCACCAGACCCTTAAGAAGCAACTTGTTAAGGTGCTCAGCTAAAGCCCTGGGGTTAAATGCAGCACAAAGGTCGCATTCAACCTCCAGGAGTGAAGTGCCTAAGCAATAAATACACTCCTCATGCATATTGGAATAAGGCATTTTCCGACCGCATGAGGAGCACTATTTAAAACTAACAGGTCTGCCAGACATAATAACACATACAAAGACCTTCACTAACTACACTAAAACAATGGAAACAAGCCCTAACAGCTAATGGGAGAAGAAGGGTGTGAAGCCCACACACACACACACACACACACACACACACACACACACACACACACACACACACAGCTAACCTGAAACACTATAACTAAGGGGATGGAAGTTCTACACAATAAAAAATAACTAGCTAGAACTACTCTGCACTAACACTACCACTAGAGAAATTTTAAAGTAAATATAAGAAAGGTTTTACTTAGCTAGCTACAGCCAGTAGGAAGGCGTCTGCACCACAAGCATGGCAAACAAGATATGGAGATTAGAGAGCAGTAGGGCATTATGTGAGAGGGAGGAGCCAGAGCCTTGGATACATCTGTTGTACATTTTGCCGGCTCGGATCCAATGTCGGATTCAAGACCCTGTGGTGATGAATGAAGACATGGATAACATCAGATCAATTGACTGCCTTTTCTAAACAACTTGGGTCTGTCAATTTATTGCCAGAGCTATGCATACACGTCAACAGAGCATGTAAAATCGCAACTCCATGGTTCTGAGGGCTAGAAGAGAACACAGGGACATTGGTGACTGGATTTAGATAAACTCAAACTACTATGCGCATGAATTAGGGATTTGTTCTTACAGATATCCTTTCCCAAAAAAACAGACTAGATAGGGTTTATCTACCCAACCAGACAGCATGCAATTCAAACACTAATTTTGCAGCACTCCTAGCAAATGGAAGAATAGTCTTCCATCTAATGAATCTTAAATGTACCCGATATGCAGGTTCAGATGGAAATGTGATAAATTTTTCCAGCAAAAAGCTCAGATCCCAAGAACAAGCGATCTTGTTGGCAAAGTGATCTGAGATGAAATACTCACTGGAAACTGTTTTAGTAAGAAAACAATGAGGAAAGAAAAGGACCAATGGGTAGATAAGGTGAATTGGCCAGAAGATGCATCTTAACACAGAAGTACGAAGGCCAGAGCCTAATAACCAACACAACTATTTGAGCACCAGTGGTACAATCCCAGGCACAGCCCTGGTACTTAGGCAGGTAGTAACTAGAAGTCTTCCAAGTTTTAATGAAAGATGTTCTAATAGATTTATTGTCTTCTTATCACCTGTTGCACATCCTAAAAAAAGAGATACCTAAAGGTATCAGAATCCAAGCAGATAATCTAAGATGTTATAGATTGGGGTGAGTTAAACTCCCCCATCTTGTGTGAGTGGACACAGTGAGGAAACTTCCAGTAATTGCTCTTGGCCCTTCCATAAAACTGCCTTTTTTAGAGTTTTTCTGTATATTCAGAAATACCCTGGATATCGTCAGAAAGGGTGGAATGCATAAAGGAAATTCTCTTGTAAGGGAATAAAACATTGTCTGTTTTGAATGGAGGCTAACAGATTTGTTTGAGGTGTCCCTCACAATTGGATCAATATCTGGAAAACCTAGACTATATTTGTGAGGGTGTGGCCTGGTTCTACTGAATTTTCTCTGCCACTATGTTATGTTCTGACAAACAGTAATGCGCCTGGTGGGTTAAGGAATGCTGAAGAGCTAATTCTCAAGTGCTCACAGCCAGCCTGAATAAGGGGTATGGCCTTGTGCATCATAGCTTGTTGATTTATCACATCACTAGGGTATTATGCACTATTTGAAAATTGTGCCATCTGATCTATTAGAGAAATATACAGGCCTTGCATCTGACTCACATAGAAGCTGCCCTCCAAAGAAACTGAGTTATTTTGAGATACAAAATGACTAGGAGAACAAGGGGAAACTTGCAATAGCATACACTGGCAGCTCCCACCCATGAAGTCCCATTGTACTAAAGCCAAAATATGCGAGTAGACTTGTTGTGTGACCCAGACACAGAAGTACAGAGATCTTACAGTTCCCATGGTACCATAAAGCTACTCCAGAGACTAAAAAGTAACATGCTTTAATGAGTCAATATCTAGAGTACTGGAACTTCCCCAAAGAGAAACAGGGAGGAATACTTAAAACTGGACTCTGAGAAGAGTCTTCTGTGGTGGTAGACATATTTTGAAATATAAGCCTTTGAAATTATGGCGCTAGGTTCTATGACTCCTAGGGAAAGCAAAACTGAACACCCAAGAAAAAATTTTGTTACATTTACAGGAGAGAGAGAGAGAGGAGTTTCCCAGAAAGGAAGTTTTGTACCCAGTGTTAGGTGTTCTCCTCCTGAACCCACTTTAGTCCCTGTGAATCATGAGAATCTGTTGTCAAAGGGGAATTAATAAAGCTAGTTGTTGGGATGTTTTAAGACAAAGACAGGAAGTAAGGCTGCAAAACGGAGATATGCTAGCCTAACTATCCTGAAGCTGTAAACTGTTTCTATCGGAAAGGTTCCAGACAGTTACTGTTCCTATTCTACTATCTCTAGCTGCCTCCTAGTTATGTGAAAGGATCTGGGAGATTCGAATGCTGAATTCACACTTTATTTTGCCCCAAAACTCTGACATTATACCCAGATATACCTAGTCAAATAAAGGAGTAGGGGTCTTAGACACAACCTCCGCAGAATTATACATAAATTTTTGAAAATTTTAGCTACCAGACACCTGTCAAAAATCTGTCTGCAAACCTTCCCTCTATATCTTTAGAGTAAGGTTTAGAAGGTAACAGTTGCCAGTCACCTGTTTTTATAGGGACTGCAGACTGTGAATCAAGTTTGAAACAGGCGGTGCAATGTACACCTCCTCCAAAGCTGTCAGTAGAAGAGAAAAAGGCACAGAATGAAGCAAATCTACTTACAGTGTATTAGGGAAAAAGTCCTGAATGTAGAGAAAACTTCCAAACCTTCCCAAAAAGACACCTCACTCATCCCAGCAACAATTTGAGGAAAGAAAAACTCCTCCCACAATGGCTGTGAGGATCAGTTTGCCTCCATATCAGAGAAATGGTCTCAAAAATCTGTAAGATTCAAATACCCACCTCTGTCGATGTCAGATTCATCCGATTTGTCTTCCTCAGGAAAAACTAACTGACCTGCAAAGAAGTAGTGAAAATTATATACCAGGACTGACTAACAACCCCTTAACTGAGGCAAAAAAAAATCATCTTTACTAGATATCGTCTATGATCAACTACAAGATGATTGTGTGCCCTAGAAGAGGACTCTTCCCCCAGATGCATCTGGTAGCATTCCTCTTGATAAACTCCACGACATCCATGACACAGTAAAGATGGTTCGCCTATGCCCGGACTTGGACACTAGACACAGCTAAAGAGGATGTGACTAAATCCCCCCCCCCCCCCCTTCATGGTGGCCTGAAGAACTACATCAGAGATAGATGGAAAAGAAGTGGAGTAGTGTACCCACTGAGGAGCGGATTTAGCCTGCATAGACAGCAAGGGCTCTTCGGTAAGTTAAGTTTTTCTTTCTATGAACTGTGGAAATTGGACCAACAAGAGTGGGGAAGTATCCTTGCTGTGATTCAGCAGGATGCACTGGATACAGTTAAGATCACTGGAATACGTCAGTTAGAAAATAAATTGTTCAAAATTTACACAAGCAGCATACTTACACTGACCTCTAGAGTTCCCAAAACATAGTAAAGCCCAAGCAGTACACCAAAATCCTGCCAGGAACTCTGTAAAGTACAGTTTTGTACCTACCATAAATGTAGATGTTTGAGTGTAAACACTGCTGCAGTCATTACCACTTGGGTTATCCTGCCATCAAGCGGTTCCCCAGTCGGCCTGAGTTCCAAAGTCTTGGTCCGGCATCGGTTGCTGTCGCCTCTTCTCTGACGTCAGTGCGACAGGGGTATATAAGATGCAGCCGACACCATTTTCTTCAGTTTTTCTTGCCCCAGATGTCAGGTGCCCCCAAATAGGTAGGCAATTCAAATTGCTAGTAAAATATACAAAAGAAAAGCAAACAACCGTTTTTAGTTACCAGCAAATACTCCCCATAGGTAGTAAAGAGTAGATGACCTAGGTACGTACCAGAAAGTAAGAGGGGAAGGGGGGAGGGTAACCTGGACTGCAGCAGTGTTTACACTCGAACATCTACATTTATGGTAGGTACAAAACTGTACTATGTTCATCATGTTACACTGCTGCAGTCATTACACTTGGGTGGAATCCCAAAGCTGAGGTAGGGAGGCAGGATCTATAAAGCATTAGGGGTGGCTATAAGGCCCTGCAGCACAGCAGTGGTGAAGCCAGCTCTGGATTTGGAGGATAAAGGCAAATGGTACTAAGATAAGCGTAAAGGAGACCCAGGGGCCAATCATGGACTAGAGCATCCCTGTGTGCCTCCCTCACAGGGGGGGATCAGAGCGAATTACCTGCTGCACTTGTTGTTTATGGAGAGGCAAAAAGATCGCAGCAAGGTTGTCCCCAATGGCTGAAAATCTAGTTTGCTTCTGACTGGTCCAGGAACTACTTGTGAGCGACTCAATATCAACCTGCTCAAACTGTCCGCCAGAGCGTTTGATTCTCCCGAAAGTGCATTGCAATGAGAAAGTGGCTTGAAGCAATCACCCATTCCCAGACACTCAAGGCCTCTCTGCAGACTGGGTAAGAACAGGTTCCCCTTGCTTGTTAATGTACCATACCACTGACATGTTGTCTGTCAAGACTGCAAATGTCTCCAGAGGAAGCCAGTCCTTAAAGGCTTGCAATGTAAGGAGAATCACACTCATCTCCAGCACGTTTATGTGCAATTTGGTCTTTTAAGGGACCACGTGCCTTGGACCATCCTTCCCTGAAAATGCACCCACGCCCACCCCAACAGGGAGGCATCTGTAGTCACTGTGGCCCAAGGGGGGGTAGGGACAAATGGCCAGCCAAGATGAAGATCATCTGTAAGCATCCACCAATACAGGTGGTGCCTGCAAACAGGGTAAGCTTGACCAGGGTTCATAAAGGGTGACACCAAATGGATTACTGTACTGCCAGAGTCCACTGGAGAACTCGCATGAAGAACCTGGTTAAGGACACCAGAAGGACATCAGTAGACATGGAACCCAAGGCTACAAGAATTAGGCAAGCTGAGGAGATGGCGTGTCTAGTAGGCATTGAACCTGCTGCCTGAGAGATGATATCCTCTGTAAAGGAATAGCTGCAACTTGCGTGACCATGTTCAACTGAGTCCCAATGAATTCGATATCCTGTACTGGGAACATCTTGGATTTTGCCATGTACACTGTGATTCCCAAGTAGCGGAACAGCTGCAACATCACCTGAATCGCCCAAAGTAGTTGATGCCTTGTGGGCGCAGTTAGGAGCCAATCATCCAGGTAGGGAAACATCTGGAATCCTTGCAGATGGAGATGCACTGCGACTACTGCCATGCATTTGGTGAACACCTGGGGGAGGGCAATGGTGAGGCCAAAGGACAGTCCTCTGAACTGGTAATGACTGGCATAGATATTTCCTGGCGTGCTTGTCTACTTTTGATATGACAGAATGGACTTTACCATAACCATGCGGAACTTCGTTTTCTTGACAAATAGATTCAGACTGCTTAGATCCAGTATGGGTTAAAGGACCCTGGTCTTATTTGGCACCAAAAAGAAGCGTGAGTAAGTTCCGCTTCATCACTGTTTGGTTGGGAGCCGCTGGATGACTCTTGTCTAGACGTTTTTGTACTTCTAGAAGGGCATTCTCCCTCTGACAGGGTGGCACTTTGGGGAGATGCTCCCTGGTGTGGAGAGGAGGAAGGGAAAAGGAACGCTGAAACTGCCTGTCAAAGAAGGGTTCCCTGAAGCCCTGGTTCTGTGGACCCCATCTCCCTCAGGGATGGCGTCTACCACTGAATCCACTCCCTCTGCCTATAGAAAAGGATTCATCTTGATAATCAGGAAAGGGCCCAAAGGCTTTGTGGAACCACTGGTTCCTGGAAAAGTTTTGTTGGGGGGAAGAAAACTTGATCTTTATGGCAGACAAAGCCTTGTCCTCCTGTTCACTGTGAGTAAGAGTCCCCTTAACCGATGGTCCAAACAAAGGGGAACCGTTGAAAGGGTGCTAGTTTGCAGACTGTGCAGGGGTCCACAAACCTGCACAGTCTCATCCAGTTGTACCTCCTAAGGGCTATGCCTGAACCAGCTGCTTGAGAGACTCCCTCCGCCACGAGGGAGACTAGCCTCATCAAGATATTAGCAATAGGATCCATGGTGTTCAGTTGTATGGAAACCTTCTTGAAGTTTTCCTCTGACAGCGACTGCTTCAGAGAGGTGGAAATTTCCTTCAACAAGTCTCTCTAGAGGCGTGTGAATTGTGCTAGGTAATTCAATGCTCTCAGCAAAAAGGTGGCTGAGGCATATACTCACTTTCCTTGCCTGTCTAAAGCCTGAGACTCTCTGTTTGGGAGATGGGCAGTAGAGCTCTGTTCAGCGACCTCTTTCTTGGTGGCTGTCGACACCACAATGGTATCAACTGGGACACCTTTAGTCTAGAAAGGACAATCCTTGGGGGGACTAAGGTACTTACCTGCATGCTTTGGGATTGGTTTCATGGTGTCAGACTCCTTCCCAAGCCCAGCAGGTGATGAGGTCAACAAGTTTGTCCATCGGTGAGGTCACCCAGGATGTAGATGGCCCCGTCCTGAATGCCCCCATGAACAATAACTCCTCTAAGAAGGGGGTTGGGAAGACCATCCACCCTTTTGTTTCAGGATTTCTAAGATATCTCCAAAGGAGATATCGTCAGGTGGAGATCTGGGTACCCTTCCCCTTTGAAGTCAGTGTCTTCTGTCAAAGATTCCAAGGGGGAATAAATGTGCTGCCTCTTGCACAGGTGCTTCCAGGTAACCTCCTCTGTGGGGTACTCAAGGGAGGACTCAAAAGACAAGGAAAACCTTGCTGATGGGTAGGCTGGAAGCTCTCCGGGAGAAGCTTACCATGGATCGGACTAATAGGAACAAAGCTTTGATCCATAGAGGATTGGGTAGGGCCTGGTGGAGGAAGGACCATGTCTCAAGGCATCGAGAAGACCCTCTCTTGTCCATGATCCAACATGGGTCCACTTGGGATTACCACGCCGTGCAACTCCAAGGCTCAGCGGATTGGAGGAGGAGGTTGAGGTAATGGGGTTGGATCTCTCACAGATCCAGCATGGATCAGAGGAGGCAAAATCCCCAACTGGATCTGGGCTTTAAGGAAGCTCCTCATCACCTGATCTATATCAGAGTGGGAGATCCGAGAGGACAGGGAAGAGTGAGTCGACTGCGCCGGTGACATGCTTGGCCGGGTGGTATGAACAGGGGTGGGGGACTTGCTCTGGTGTGGAGCTATGACTCTGAGACTTACGATCTGGGCAGGTGTGACTCGGTGTCCTTTCCGGAGACGAGGAGCTATGGATCCTTATAAATTCCAACGGCTCCGAATGGCTGCTCAGACCCGAGGTCAAGGGATCCAGCACGAAGGGAGGCTTGGTCGGTGCCGACTTTCCTGGACCGGAGGGACCTTTCGGATCCAGGGAGAAGCAAGGGTGGGATGGATCTGAAAGCTTCCTTTGCTTTTCGTAAGTAGAGGTCCCCAGGGAAGCAGAGAGGACCACTTCTTTTGAGGAGTCTGGACTCCAGAGAAGGGAAGAAGCCCTCTTAAGATGAGCTTATTCCTTGTGTCAACAAGGGCCTGGGGATTGAAGACTGAACAAATGTTGCACGGCATCTCCAAGTACCCCAGACCCAAGCAATAAATGCACCTCTTCTGGGCATTAGATTGGGGAATCTAATGCCCACAAGAGGCACAACTCTTAAAACTGGAGGGTTTCTCTAGTTTATCTTACATGCCAAAAGCACTCGCACAAGAACACACACTCAGACCAACCACACACTAAAAACTGTAACTTAAAGAAATCAGGAAAGCTTTTTTTTTAAACACATAATGAGAAAGAGAAAAGAGAAGGGGCAAGGAGAAAAAATGAAAGGGAAAAGACCTAAACCCCAGCAAAAAACTACAGCAACCTAATGGCAGGGGAAGTAAGTTTTAAATTGAAACGATTTAGAAAAGGAAAGAAGAATCCTAAACAGAGAAAGAGATAATCTGAAAATGTTTACCTAACTGGAGAAAGGCTCGTAATTGTTTCTGTCGGTAATGGCAGCAAACGAGATTGAGGGTTTGAAAAGGAGTGAGCCATTATGGGACAGGGAAGAGTTTGAGGCTCAGATTTTATTTCTGAAAGAAATGGCCAAGTTGGATCCAAGGATGGATCTGAAGACCCTTTCGTGATGCATAATGAAATGGACAACATCAGATGCAGGAGTGATTCCGAATCCTATCTCTTTCGGTGGGACCTCCTAGATGACTGTCTTTAGTAGCAGCTTTTGAACTTTTTGATCTGCATGTTCCTCTGACTGGGTGGAACGTCGGGGAGTTTCTTCCTTTAGACAGAAGTTGGAAGGGAAAAGGGTATGTAGCAACCTCTGGATATGATTTTTAGCACCCATACATTATTTGTCCAGGCATCCAGGTATAAGGAGAAACAACCCTTGACTGCCTCCAGAGTTAGACGGTCAGGCAAAGCTTCAGGAGCGCTGGTAGGGCCTACCAAAGAAGGAGTCTCTGAAGCTCTGGTTTTGCAGACCCCCTCTGCCTCTGGGGTGACATCTGCCATTACAACCTCCTTCTCTCCCGATGGAGAAATGATTCCTGTGCGCTTCTTGAAAATGTTCCTGAGATTTTCAGAACCACATTTTCTTCCCACCTTGCTGGTTTATAGAGAAAGTTCATTGAGGGGTAGAAAACTCGATTCCAATGCCAGACATTCTCACCCACAGCAAGCAGGAGGGAAAGACTCTATCTTTCACAGATGGCCCACACAAGGAGAATCCATCACCGGGGGCATTAACAAAAGATGCCTTGAAAGGTTCCACAAAGTCACACAGCCTCATCCAAGCATGTCTACTAACAGCTATGCCTGAACCAGCTGCTCGTGAAGCACCCTCCACTGTGTGGGAAATCAGCCTCATCAATGAACTGGCAACAGAAGAAAGAGTATCCAACTGAGGAGAAACCTTTCTGAGATCCTCTGCAGACATGGACTCAGTGAAAGACTTTTGAAAGCTCCTTGATCCAATCTCTCTGTGTCTGAGTAAAATGTGCCAAGTAATTTAAGAACCTCAGTGGAATGTGGCTGAGGCGTAGATGTGCCTTCCAAATCTGTTCATCATTCTGGACTCCCTGTACGGTGGACAGACAGAGGAGCTCTGCTTAGCTAGCACCTTCTTAGTGGCTGCCACCACAGTTATGTCATCAACGGGGACTTCCTTACTCCAGTGGGGTTTGTCTGAAGGAGGAACTAAAAATGTGTTCAGGTTTCTGGGAATGGTCTCAATAGTGTCCGTTCCTTCCAAGCATGGCAGGAAACTAGATCAATAAGTTCATCTGCCAGGAGAGTCACCCAAGATATAGATGGGCCAGCCCTAGCCTGCAGGAATACCAGTTTCTCACAACAGAACAGTCTGCCCAGAAAGAGGTCAGGTGGCAATCGGGGGGATCCTTCTCCTTCATCAAAATTGGTATTTTCTGTGAAAGAATCTATAGGGGAGTCTGTATACTTCCTCTTGCATGTTTTCTTCCATGGTGCTTCCTCTGTGGGATGTTTGGGGGAGGTATCGGGAGAAGGGGGGAATGAGAGTGGAGGCTCCCCAAAGCTGGCTGACCTGGAAGAGCAGAAAACATGGGCTCAGAGCTCAGACCCAATGAGGGGTGAAGGGTAG